>NC_052311.1:1831427-1889538 GCF_016432855.1 Salvelinus namaycush
ACAGGGTCAGTAGCTATACACAGGGTCAGTAGCTATATACAGGGACAGTTCCAGGGTCAGTAGCTATATACAGGGTCAGAACCAGGGTCAGTAGCTATATACAGGGTCAGTAGCTATACACAGGGTAAGTAGCTATATCCAGGGACAGTTCCAGGGTCAGTAGCTATATACAGGGTCAGAACCAGGGTCAGTAGCTATATACAGGGTCAGTAGCTATACACAGGGTCAGTAGAGATATATACAGGGTCAGTAGCTATATACAGGGACAGTAGCTATATACAGGGTCAAAACCAGGTCAGTAGCTATATATACAGGGTCAGAACCAGGGTCAGTAGCTATATACAGGGTCAGAAACAGGGTCAGTAGATATATACAGGGTCAGTACCAGGGTCAGTAGCTATATACAGGGTCAGTAGCTATATACAGGGTCAGTAGCTATATACAGGGTCAGTAGCTATATACAGGGTCAGTAGCTATATACAGGGACAGTAGCTATATACAGGGTCAGTAGATATATACAGGATCAGAACCAGGGTCAGTAGCTATATACAGGGACAGTAGCTATACACAGGGTCAGAACCAGGGTCAGTAGCTATATACAGGGTCAGTACCAGGGTCAGTAGCTATACACAGGGACAGTAGCTATACACAGGGTCAGAACCAGGGTCAGTAGCTATACACAGGGTCAGAACCAGGGTCAGTAGCTATATACAGGGTCAGTACCAGGGTCAGTAGCTATATACAGGGTCAGTAGCTATATACAGGGTCAGTAGCTATACACAGGGTCAGAACCAGGGACAGTAGCTATATACAGGGTCAGTAGCTATATACAGGGTCAGTAGCTATATACAGGGTCAGTACCAGGGACAGTAGCTATATACAGGGTCAGAACCAGGGTCAGTAGCTATATACAGGGACAGTACCAGGGTCAGTAGCTATATACAGGGACAGTAGCTATATACAGGGTCAGATCCAGGGTCAGTAGCTATATACAGGGTCAGTAGCTATATACAGGGTCAGTAGCTATATACAGGGTCAGAACCAGGGTCAGTAGCTATATACAGGGTCAGATCCAGGGTCAGTAGCTATATACAGGGTCAGTAGCTATATACAGGGTCAGTAGCTATATACAGGGTCAGAACCAGGGTCAGTAGCTATACACAGGGTCAGAACCAGGGTCAGATCCAGGGTCAGTAGCTATATACAGGGTCAGAACCAGGGTCAGAACCAGGGTCAGTAGCTATATACAGGGTCAGATCCAGGGTCAGTAGCTATATACAGGGTCAGAACCAGGGTCAGTAGCTATATACAGGGTCATAACCAGGGTCAGTAGCTATATACAGGGTCAGAACCAGGGTCAGTAGCTATATACAGGGTCAGTAGCTATATACAGGGTCAGAACCAGGGTCAGTAGATATATACAGGGTCAGAACCAGGGTCAGTAGCTATATACAGGGTCAGTAGCTATATACAGGGTCAGTAGCTATATACAGGGACAGTAGCTATATACAGGGTCAGATCCAGGGTCAGTAGCTATATACAGGGTCAGAACCAGGGTCAGTAGATATATACAGGGTCAGTAGATATATACAGGGTCAGAACCAGGGTCAGTAGCTATATACAGGGTCAGTAGATATATACAGGGTCAGAACCAGGGTCAGTAGCTATATACAGGGTCAGTAGCTATATACAGGGACAGTAGCTATATACAGGGTCAGTAGCTATATACAGGGTCAGAACCAGGGTCAGTAGATATATACAGGGTCAGAACCAGGGTCAGTAGCTATATACAGGGTCAGTAGCTATATACAGGGACAGTAGCTATATACAGGGTCAGTAGCTATATACAGGGTCAGTAGCTATATACAGGGTCAGAACCAGGGTCAGTAGCTATATACAGGGTCAGAACCAGGGTCAGTAGCTATATACAGGGTCAGAACCAGGGTCAGTAGCTATATACAGGGTCAGAACCAGGGTCAGTAGCTATACACAGGGTCAGAACCAGGGTCAGTAGCTATATACAGGGTCAGTAGCTATATACAGGGTCAGAACCAGGGTCAGTAGCTATATACAGGGTCAGTAGCTATATACAGGGTCAGAACCAGGGTCAGTAGCTATATACAGGGTCAGTAGCTATATACAGGGTCAGAACCAGGGTCAGTAGCTATATACAGGGTCAGAACCAGGGTCAGTAGCTATATACAGGGTCAGAACCAGGGTCAGTAGCTATATACAGGGTCAGTACCAGGGTCAGTAGCTATATACAGGGTCAGTAGCTATATACAGGGTCAGTAGCTATATACAGGGTCAGTAGCTATATACAGGGTCAGTACCAGGGTCAGTAGCTATATACAGGGTCAGTACCAGGGTCAGTAGCTATATACAGGGTCAGTAGCTATATACAGGGTCAGTAGCTATATACAGGGTCAGAACCAGGGTCAGTAGATATATACAGGGTCAGTAGCTATATACAGGGTCAGTACCAGGGTCAGTAGCTATATACAGGGTCAGTACCAGGGTCAGTAGCTATATACAGGGTCAGTAGCTATATACAGGGTCAGTAGCTATATACAGGGTCAGAACCAGGGTCAGTAGCTATATACAGGGTCAGAACCAGGGTCAGTAGCTATATACAGGGTCAGTACCAGGGTCAGTAGCTATATACAGGGTCAGTAGCTATATACAGGGTCAGTAGCTATATACAGGGTCAGAACCAGGGTCAGTAGCTATATACAGGGACAGTAGCTATATACAGGGTCAGTAGCTATATACAGGGTCAGAACCAGGGTCAGTAGCTATATACAGGGTCAGTAGCTATACACAGGGTAAGTAGCTATATCCAGGGACAGTTCCAGGGTCAGTAGCTATATACAGGGTCAGAACCAGGGTCAGTAGCTATATACAGGGTCAGTAGCTATACACAGGGTCAGTAGCTATATACAGGGTCAGTAGCTATATACAGGGACAGTAGCTATATACAGGGTCAAAACCAGGGTCAGTAGCTATATACAGGGTCAGAACCAGGGTCAGTAGCTATATACAGGGTCAGAAACAGGGTCAGTAGATATATACAGGGTCAGTACCAGGGTCAGTAGCTATATACAGGGTCAGTAGCTATATACAGGGTCAGTAGCTATATACAGGGTCAGTAGCTATATACAGGGTCAGTAGCTATATACAGGGACAGTAGCTATATACAGGGTCAGTAGATATATACAGGATCAGAACCAGGGTCAGTAGCTATATACAGGGACAGTAGCTATACACAGGGTCAGAACCAGGGTCAGTAGCTATATACAGGGTCAGTACCAGGGTCAGTAGCTATACACAGGGACAGTAGCTATACACAGGGTCAGAACCAGGGTCAGTAGCTATACACAGGGTCAGAACCAGGGTCAGTAGCTATATACAGGGTCAGTACCAGGGTCAGTAGCTATATACAGGGTCAGTAGCTATATACAGGGTCAGTAGCTATACACAGGGTCAGAACCAGGGACAGTAGCTATATACAGGGTCAGTAGCTATATACAGGGTCAGTAGCTATATACAGGGTCAGTACAAGGGACAGTAGCTATATACAGGGTCAGAAGCAGGGTCAGTAGCTATATACAGGGACAGTACCAGGGTCAGTAGCTATATACAGGGACAGTAGCTATATACAGGGTCAGATCCAGGGTCAGTAGCTATATACAGGGTCAGTAGCTATATACAGGGTCAGTAGCTATATACAGGGTCAGAACCAGGGTCAGTAGCTATATACAGGGTCAGATCCAGGGTCAGTAGCTATATACAGGGTCAGTAGCTATATACAGGGTCAGTAGCTATATACAGGGTCAGAACCAGGGTCAGTAGCTATACACAGGGTCAGAACCAAGGTCATATCCAGGGTCAGTAGCTATAATACCGGGTCAGATCCAGGGTCAGATCCAGGGTCAGTAGCTATAATACCGGGTCAGATCCAGGGTCAGTAGCTATAATACCGGGTCAGATCCAGGGTCAGTAGCTATAATACAGGGTCAGATCCAGGGTCAGTAGCTATAATACAGGGTCAGATCCAGGGTCAGTAGCTATATACAGGGTCAGTAGCTATATACAGGGTCAGAACCAGGGTCAGTAGATATATACAGGGTCAGAACCAGGGTCAGTAGCTATATACAGGGTCAGTAGCTATATACAGGGTCAGTAGCTATATACAGGGACAGTAGCTATATACAGGGTCAGATCCAGGGTCAGTAGCTATATACAGGGTCAGAACCAGGGTCAGTAGATATATACAGGGTCAGTAGATATATACAGGGTCAGAACCAGGGTCAGTAGCTATATACAGGGTCAGTAGATATATACAGGGTCAGAACCAGGGTCAGTAGCTATATACAGGGTCAGTAGCTATATACAGGGACAGTAGCTATATACAGGGTCAGTAGCTATATACAGGGTCAGAACCAGGGTCAGTAGATATATACAGGGTCAGTAGCTATATACAGGGACAGTAGCTATATACAGGGTCAGTAGCTATATACAGGGTCAGTAGCTATATACAGGGTCAGAACCAGGGTCAGTAGCTATATACAGGGTCAGAACCAGGGTCAGTAGCTATATACAGGGTCAGAACCAGGGTCAGTAGCTATATACAGGGTCAGAACCAGGGTCAGTAGCTATACACAGGGTCAGAACCAGGGTCAGTAGCTATATACAGGGTCAGTAGCTATATACAGGGTCAGAACCAGGGTCAGTAGCTATATACAGGGTCAGTAGCTATATACAGGGTCAGAACCAGGGTCAGTAGCTATATACAGGGTCAGTAGCTATATACAGGGTCAGAACCAGGGTCAGTAGCTATATACAGGGTCAGTAGCTATATACAGGGTCAGAACCAGGGTCAGTAGCTATATACAGGGTCAGAACCAGGGTCAGTAGCTATATACAGGGTCAGAACCAGGGTCAGTAGCTATATACAGGGTCAGTAGCTATATACAGGGTCAGAACCAGGGTCAGTAGCTATATACAGGGTCAGAACCAGGGTCAGTAGCTATATACAGGGTCAGTACCAGGGTCAGTAGCTATATACAGGGTCAGTAGCTATATACAGGGTCAGTAGCTATATACAGGGTCAGTAGCTATATACAGGGTCAGTACCAGGGTCAGTAGCTATATACAGGGTCAGTAGCTATATACAGGGTCAGTAGCTATATACAGGGTCAGAACCAGGGTCAGTAGATATATACAGGGTCAGTAGCTATATACAGGGTCAGTACCAGGGTCAGTAGCTATATACAGGGTCAGTAGCTATATACAGGGTCAGTAGCTATATACAGGGTCAGTAGCTATATACAGGGTCAGAACCAGGGTCAGTAGCTATATACAGGGTCAGAACCAGGGTCAGATCCAGGGTCAGTAGCTATATACAGGGTCAGAACCAGGGTCAGTAGCTATATACAGGGTCAGTACCAGGGTCAGTAGCTATATACAGGGTCAGTAGCTATATACAGGGTCAGTAGCTATATACAGGGTCAGAACCAGGGTCAGTAGCTATATACAGGGACAGTAGCTATATACAGGGTCAGTAGCTATATACAGGGTCAGTAGCTATATACAGGGTCAGAACCAGGGTCAGTAGCTATATACAGGGTCAGAACCAGGGTCAGTAGCTATATACAGGGTCAGAACCAGGGTCAGTAGCTATCTACAGGGTCAGTACCAGGGACAGTAGATATATACAGGGTCAGAACCAGGGTCAGTAGCTATATACAGGGTCAGTAGCTATATACAGGGACAGAACCAGGGTCAGTAGCTATATACAGGGTCAGTACCAGGGTCAGTAGCTATATACAGGGTCAGTAGCTATATACAGGGTCAGAACCAGGGTCAGTAGCTATATACAGGGTCAGTAGCTATATACAGGGTCAGAACCAGGGTCAGTAGCTATATACAGGGTCAGTAGCTATATACAGGGTCAGTAGCTATATACAGGGTCAGTAGCTATATACAGGGTCAGAACCAGGGTTAGTAGCTATACACAGGGACAGTAGCTATATACAGGGTCAGTAGATATATACAGGATCAGAACCAGGGTCAGTAGCTATACACAGGGTCAGTAGCTATATACAGGGACAGTAGCTATATACAGGGTCAGAACCAGGGTCAGATCCAGGGTCAGTAGCTATATACAGGGTCAGAACCAGGGTCAGTAGCTATATACAGGGTCAGTAGCTATATACAGGGTCAGAACCAGGGTTAGTAGCTATACACAGGGTCAGTAGCTATATACAGGGTCAGTAGCTATATACAGGGACAGTAGCTATATACAGGGTCAGAACCAGGGTCAGTAGCTATATACAGGGTCAGTAGCTATATACAGGGTCAGAACCAGGGTCAGATCCAGGGTCAGTAGCTATATACAGGGTCAGAACCAGGGTCAGTAGCTATATACAGGGTCAGAACCAGGGTCAGTAGCTTGACCAGCACAAAAACATCCTGTGGCGTTCTGCATTAGCATCGAATAGCCCCCGTGATATGCAACTTTTCAGGGAAGTTAGGAACCAATATACACAGGCAGTTAGGAAAGCTAAGGCTAGCTTTTTCAAACAGAAATTTGCATCCTGTAGCACAAACTCAAAAAAGTTCTGGGACACTGTAATGTCCATGGAGAATAAGAGCACCTCCTCCCAGCGGCCCACTGCACTGAGGCTAGGAAACAGTCACCACCGATAAATCCACTATAATTGAGAATTTAAATAAGCATTTGTCTACGGCTGGCCATGCTTTCCACCTGGCTACCCCTACCCCGGTCAACAGCCATGCACCCCCCACAGCAACTCGCTAGGGGCTCCCCCATTTCCCCTTCACCCAAATCCAGATAGCTGATGTTCTGAAAGAGCTGCAAAATCTGGACACCTACAAATCAGCCGGGCTAGACAATCTGGACCCTCTCTTTCTAAAATTATCTACCGAAATTGTTGCAACCCCTATCAATAGCCTGTTCAACCTCTCTTTCGTATCGTTTGAGATTCCCAAAGATTGGAAATAAGCCGCAGTCATCCCCCTCCTCAAAGGGGGAGTAGCTCTAGACACAAACTGCTACAGAGCTATATCTATCCTACCCTGCCTTTCTAAGGTCTTCAAAAGCCAAGTTAACAAACAGATTACCGACCATTTCAAATCCCACCGTACCTTCTCCGCTATGCAATCTGGTTTCAGAGCTGGTCATGGGTGCACCTCAGCCACGCTCAAGGTCCTAAACGATATCTTAACCGTCATCAATAAGAAACAATACTGTGCAGCCGTATTCATTGACCTGGCCAAGGCTTTCGACTCTGTCAATCACCACATCCTCATCGGTAGACTCGATGGCCTTGGTTTCTCAAATGATTGCCTCGCCTGGTTCACCAACTACTTCTCTGATAGAGTTCAGTGTGTCAAATCGGATGGCCTGTTGTCTAGGCCTCTGGCAGTCTCTATGTGGGTGCCACAGGGTTCAATTCTTGGACCGACTCTCTTCTCTGTATACATCAATGATGTTGTTCTTGCTGCTGGTGATTCTCTGATCCACCTCTACGCAGACGACACTATTCTGTATACTTCTGGCCCTTCTTTGGACACTGTGTTAACAACCCTCCAGACGAGCTTCAATGCCATACAACTCTCCTTCCGTGGCCTCCAATTGCTCTTAAATACAAGTAAAACTAAATGCATGCTCTTCAACCGATCGCTGCCTGCACATGCCTGCCCGTCCAACATCACTACTCTGGACGGTTCTGACTTAAAATATGTGGACAACTACAAATACCTAGGTGTCTGGTTAGACTGTAAACTCTCCTTCCAGACTCACATCAAACATCTCCAATCCAAAGTTAAATCTAGAATTGGCTTCCTATTTCGCAACAAAGCATCCTTCACTCATGCTGCCAAGCATACCCTTGTAAAACTGACTATCCTACCGATCCTCGACTTCGGCGATGTCATTTACAAAATAGCCTCCAATATCCTACTCAATAAATTGGATGCAGTCTATCACAGTGGCATCCGTTTTGTCACCAAAGCCCCATATACTGCCCACCACTGCGACCTGTACGCTCTCGTTGGCTGGCCCTCGCTTCATACTCGTCGCCAAACCCACTGGCTCCAGGTCATCTACAAGACCCTGCTAGGTAAAGTCCCCCCTTATCTCAGCTCGCTGGTCACCATAGCAGCACCCACCTGTGGCACGTGCTCCAGCAGGTATATCTCTCTGGTCACCCCCAAAACCAATTCTTCCTTTGGCTGCCTCTCCTTCCAGTTCTCTGCTGCCAATTACTGGAACGAACTACAAAAATCTCTGAAACTGGAAACACTTATCTCCCTCACTAGCTTTAAGCACCAGCTGTCAGAACAGCTCACAGATTCCTGCACCTGTACATAGCCCATATATAATTTAGCCCAAATAACTACCTCTCCCCCTACGGTATTCATTTATTTATTTTGCTCCTTTGCACCCCATTATTTCTATCTCTACTTTGCACATTCTTCCACTGCAAATCAACCATTCCAGTGTTTTACTTGCTATATTGTATTTACTTCGCCACCATGGCCTTTTTTTGCCGTCACCTCCCTTATCTCACCTCATTTGCTCACATTGTATATAGACTTATTTTTCTACTGTATTATTGACTGTATGTTTGTTTTACTCCATGTGTAACTCTGTGTTGTTGTATGTGTCGAACTGCTTTGCTTTATCTTGGCCAGGTCGCAATTGTAAATGAGAACTTGTTCTCAACTTGCCTACCTGGTTAAATAAAGGTGAAATAAATAAAAATAAAAAAGTACATCATGAAACAGGCCAGTATTCTAATCAACATAAAGTGAAGTACATCATGAAACAGGCCAGTATTCTAATCAACATAAAGTGAAGTACATCATGAAACAGGCCAGTATTCTAATCAACATAAAGTGAAGTACATCATGAAACAGGCCAGTATTCTAATCAACATAAAGTGAAGTACATCATGAAACAGGCCAGTATTCTAATCAACATAAAGTGAAGTACATCATGAAACAGGCCAGTATTCTAATCAACATAAAGAGAAATACATCATGAAACAGGCCAGTATTCTAATCAACATAAAGTGAAGTACATCATGAAACAGGCCAGTATTCTAATCAACATAAAGAGAAATACATCATGAAACAGGCCAGTATTCTAATCAACATAAAGAGAAATACATCATGAAACAGGCCAGTATTCTAATCAACATAAAGAGAAATACATCATGAAACAGGCCAGTATTCTAATCAACATAAAGAGAAATACATCATGAAACAGGCCAGTATTCTAATCAACATAAAGAGAAATACATCATGAAACAGGCCAGTATTCTAATCAACATAAAGAGAAATACATCATGAAACAGGCCAGTATTCTAATCAACATAAAGAGAAATACATCATGAAACAGGCCAGTATTCTAATCAACATAAAGAGAAATACATCATGAAACAGGCCAGTATTCTAATCAACATAAAGAGAAATACATCATGAAACAGGCCAGTATTCTAATCAACATAAAGAGAAATACATCATGAAACAGGCCAGTATTCTAATCAACATAAAGAGAAATACATCATGAAACAGGCCAGTATTCTAATCAACATAAAGAGAAATACATCATGAAACAGGCCAGTATTCTAATCAACATAAAGAGAAATACATCATGAAACAGGCCAGTATTCTAATCAACATAAAGTGAAGTACATCATGAAAGAGGCCAGTATTCTAATCAACATAAAGTGAAGTACATCATGAAACAGGCCAGTATTATAATCAACATAAAGATGAAACAGGCCAGTATTCTAATCAACATAAAGATGAAACAGGCCAGTATTCTAATCAACATAAAGATGAAACAGGCCAGTATTCTAATCAACATAAAGATGAAACAGGCCAGTATTCTAATCAACATAAAGATGAAACAGGCCAGTATTCTAATCAACATAAAGATGAAACAGGCCAGTATTCTAATCAACATAAAGATGAAACAGGCCAGTATTCTAATCAAAATAAAGATGAAACAGGCCAGTATTCTAATCAACATAAAGATGAAACAGGCCAGTATTCTAATCTCCAAGTTTGATTCAGATTCTCACACCATAACACTTTCTAATGTTTAATTTCCAAGCCAATAAAGAAGCTGCTAAATGGTTATAGATGTGAAATCATGTTATCGTCTTCAATTAATAAAGTTTTGTTTTTACACCTTATCTTTTTATCTTAACACATGCCCCTTCAATCCAGACGTGACTGTTTCAATTAACAGGTTAATTAAAAAGTGTTCATTTGATTCAGGAGCAATTATCTTAACACACTGCTGCTGCTGCTGCTGTGTTACTGGGGGTTTTCATTAATTCAACCAAGTGCCATTTGACTAATTAAAGACTAGGAATGGGCTAAAGCACAGCAGAGAGAGTGTTCATATCAGGGATAACAGTATGAGGTGATGGAGTCAGTGTTGTATAAGTGTTGGAGGTATTGTACGATTAGGTCAGTCTCTGGAAGATAGGTCCAAAAGAGGATTTTTAAACGCTTCGATCACCATGGTGCCATCTCTATAATGCACCGTCGTCTATAACTTAATGTCACTACTGCCCTTGGAACTTTTTAAGGAACGATTCACAAAAACGACATAAAGCTGTGTTCAAATACCCATACTAACGTACAGTATACTGCATACTATTAAACTATTAGTTCATTTTAGTATACTGATGTTGCTATGCAACCCTTTGCTAGCACAACACATTACTAGCTAGACATCATCTGATTTCGGGTCAATCTGGAGCGCCAGAGTGCATTCTGGGCGTTCTTAAAACCAGAGCGTTGTCAGATTGTCCGTTCGTAGATGTCAGAGCGTTTTACTCTCTGAGCGTTTAGAGCTGAACGCTCTGGACGAGGAGTAGAGTTGATTGGAGCATTCTGACCCCAGGCTAACTGGCTAACTGGCTAACTGGCTAACAGGCTAACTGGCTAACTGCCTAACTGGCTAACTGGCTAACTGGCTAACTGCCTAACTGGCTAACTGGCTAACTGCCTAACTGGCTAAATGGCTAACTGGCTAACTGCCTAACTGGCTAACTGCCTAACTGGCTAACTGGTTAACTGGCTAACTGCCTAACTGCCCAACTGCCTAACTGGCTAACTGGTTAACTGGCTAACTGCCTAACTGCCTAACTGGCTAACGTCAGCTTGCTTGCTAGCTACATCCAGACACAAATGAGAGAACACCTCACTCTGACCATTTTACTGGCCCTAGACAGCTGGTTAGACTGTTTTCATGTTATCAAGAGCGTTGGTGACTGTAACTGTGCTGCTGGCAACAACTTAATTATGTTTTTTTTTTTTTTTGCTGACTAACATACCGGTACATACTGCTGTAATGATATGTGGTTCATAAGGACAGCGTAGCTAACATACCAGTCCATACTGCTGTAATGATATGCTATGTGGTTCATAAGGACAGTGTAGCTAACATACCGGTCCATACTGCTGTAATGATATGCTATGTGGTTCATAAGGACAGCGTAGCTAACATACCGGTACATACTGCTGTAATGATATGCTATGTGGTTCGTAAGGACAGCGTAGCTAGCTAACATACCGGTACATACTGCTGTAATGATATGCTATGTGGTTCATAAGGACAGCGTAGCTAACATACCGGTCCATACTGCTGTAATGATATGCTATGTGGTTCATAAGGACAGCGTAGCTAACATACCGGTCCATACTGCTGTAATGATATGCTATGTGGTTCGTAAGGACAGAGTAGCTAACATACCGGTCCATACTGCTGTAATGATATGCTATGTGGTTCATAAGGACAGTGTAGCTAACATACCGGTCCATACTGCTGTAATGATATGCTATGCGGTTCATAAGGACAGCGTAGCTAACATACCAGTACATACTGCTGTAATGATATGCTATGTGGTTCGTAAGGACAGCGTAGCTAACAAATTGTCAGCCAACATAACGTGTAACGTAACTTATTTGAGAAGTCATTACTTTATTACAATGCTCTGAATAAAAAATAATTTGTCATAATGTGAATTTGCTCTCGGAGGACTTCGGCTGCATTTTTTCCGGCATTTACCTAAAATCTGTAAACGTTATTTAGCAACATTCTTTTTTTTAATTTTTTTTTTTTACATTGGATAAAAGTAGAGACTCAAAGCTACAAAATGGTATATCATACAGTGCAATTGAGGGACAATGAGAAGGTAATTATACTTTGAAAGTTGATAAACTTGTAACCTCACTTTTGAGAAAATGGCCCTTGAATGTTTTGGTACCAACGGCAGAGCTCTTCTTTGTCTACACCCATTCAGCATCGTTCACACCATCTTAAGCTTTAGCCCCACCCATCTCTTTAAGGATTCACATGTGAGGCCATGTGCTAAACAGAGTGAGTAAGGTAGTGTAGTAAACAAACAAAGATTTCAAGACTTTGTAGGCCTCCTTGCTCACACACGCTTTTTCAGTTCTGCCCACAAATTTTCTATGGGATTGATGTCAGGGCTTTGTGATGACCACTCCAATACCTTGACTTTGTTGTCCTTAAGCCATTTTGCCACAATTTTGGAAGTATGCTTGGGGTCATTGTCCATTTGGAAGACCCATTTGCGACCACGCTTTAACTTCCTGACTGATGTCTTGAGATGTTGCTTCAATATATTCACATACTTTTCCTCCCTCATTGTGCCATCTATATTGTGAAGTGCACCAGTCCCTCCTACAGCAAAGCACCCCCACAACATGATACTGCCACACCGTGCTTCACGGTTGGGATGGTGTTCTTCGGCTTGCAAGCCTCCCCCTTTTTCCTCCAAACATAACGACGGGCTATATAAATAAATTTGATTTGATTTGATTTGATTTAACAAGACATTTGTGGAGTTGATGAAAAAGTATATTTAATGACTCTAACCTAAGTGTATGTAAACTTCTGACTTCAACGGTATATTCCTAGAACATTTCTTGGCCTAATGATACCTTTAAGCTCAGACTCTGGCCTTGAACCAGTTCCAACAGCAGGCAGCTACAGCACAGCAGCTCAACTCAGAATAGAGTCCCCACTGAGGAGACTGATCTTCTCTGCTCTTCCCTGTCACCTCTCCTCTCCTGCACTTCTCCTGCTCCCTACCAATCCTCTGCCTGTGACAGGGGTAAGACAGGTTAGACAGGTGTTCGCTGGCCGGGAGACCTGGGTAAATGTTTGTGTACAGAAGGCGAGCCGTCCAATGACCTGAGCGATCCTGGCGCCATAGGAGTGGCTCTGATTTATGAGGTAGTGTTTCCTACCTATTGAGGACAATTATACAGACCAAGGAATTACAGTTGAAGTCAGAAGTTTACATACACCTTAGCCAAATACATTTAAACTCAGTTATTCACAATTCCTGACATTTAATCCTAGTAAAAATTCCCTGTCTTAGGTCAGTTACGATCACCACTTTATTTTAAGAATGTGAAATGTCAGAATAATAGTAGAGCGAATGATTTATTTCAGCTTTTATTTCTTTCATCACATTCCGTGGGTCAGAAGTTTACATACACTGAATTAGTATTTAGTAGCATTGACTTTAAATTGTTTAACTTGGGTCAAACGTTTCGGGTAGCCTTCCACAAGCTTCCCACAATAAGTTGGGTGAATTTTGGCCCATTCATCCTGACAGAGCTGGTGTAACTGAGTCAGGCTTGTAGGCCTCCTTGCTTGAACACGCTTTTTTAGTTCTGCCCACAGATTTTCTATAGGATTGAGGTCAGGGCTTTGTTATGGCCACTCCAATACCTTGACATTGTTGTCCTTAAGCCATTTTTCCACAACTTTGGAAGTATGCTTTGGGTCATTGTCCATTTGGAAGACCCATTTGTGACCAAGCTTTAACTTCCTGACTGATGTCTTGAGATGTTGCTTCAGTAAATTCACATAATTTTCCTCCCTCATGGTGCCATCCATTTTGTGAAGTGCACCAGTCCCTCCTGCAGTAAAGCACCCCCACAACATGATGCTACCACCCCCGTGCTTCACGGTCGGGATGGTGTTCTTCGGCTTGCAAGCCTCCCCCTTTTTCCTCCAAACATAACGATGGTCATTATGGCCAAACAGTTCTATTTTTGTTTCATCCGACCAGAGGACATTACTCCAAAAAGTACGATCTTTGTCCCCATGTGCAGTTGCAAACCGTAGTCTGGCTTTTTTATGGCGGTTTTGGAGCAGTGGCTTGTTCCTTGCTGAGCGGCCTTTCAGGTTATGTCGATATAGGACTTGTTTTACTGTGGATATAGATACCTTTGTACCTGTTTCCTCCAGCATCTTCACAAGGTCCTTCGCTGTTGTTCTGGGATTGATTTGCACTTTTTGCACCAAAGTACGTTCATCTCTAGGAGACAGAAAGCGTCTCCTTTCTGAGCGGTATGACGGCTGCGTGGTCCCATGGTGTTTATACTTGCGTACTACTGTTTGTACAGATGAACGTGGTACCTTCAGGCGTTTGGAAATTGCTCCCAAGGATGAACCTGACTTGTGGAGGTCTTGGCTGATTTCTTTTGATTTTCCCATGATGTCAAGCAAAGAGGCAATGAGTTTATATTTTACAAAATGTTATTCTTATTTTCAAGGACGGCCTAGGAACAATGGGTTAACTGCCTTGTTCAGAGGCAGAAAGACAGATTTGTACCTTGTCAGCTCGGGGATTCGATCTGGCAACTTTCCGGGTACTAGTCCAACGCTCTAACCACTAGGCTACCTGCTGCCCCAGTTTGAAGGTAGGTCTTGAAATACATCCACACTCTGACTCAAATTATGTAAATTAGCCCATCAGAAGCTTCTAAAGCCATGACATAATTTTCTGGAATTTTCCAAGCTGTTTAAAGGCACAGTCAACTTAGTGTATGTAAACTTCTGACCCACTGGAATTGTGATACAGTGAATTATAAGTTAAATAATCTGTCTGTAAACAAGTGTTGGAAAAATGACTTGTGTCATGCACGAAGTAGATGTCCTAAACGACTGGCCAAAACTATAGTTTGTTAACAAGAATTTTGTGGAGTGGTTAAAAAACGAGTTTTAATGACTCCAACCTAAGTGTATTTAAACTTCCGACTTCAACTGTACACACGGTATAAATATCTTCTATATAACACATTGGTGGCACCTTAATAACTTCTCTGGGATAGGTGGCAGTATTTTCACGTCCGGATGAAAAGTGTGTCCAAAGTAAACTGCCTGCTACTCAGACCCAGAACGTAAGATATGCATATTATTAGTAGATTTGGATAGAAAACACTCTGACGTTTCTAAAACTGTGTGAATCATGTCTGTGAGTATAACAGAACTTATTTGGCAGGCGAAACCCAGAGGACAAACCATTCAGATTTGTTTTTTTTTAGGTCACTCTCTTTTCAATGGATTTTCATTGGGAATCCATATTTCTCAGGGACCTTCTTGCAGTTTCTATCGCTTCCACTGGATGTCACCAGTCTTTAGAAATTGGTTGAGGTTTTTCCTTTGAGAAATGAAGAAGTAGCCATGTTCAGAATGAGGGTAGAGGGAAGTTTACTCTTTGTTAGAGGCGCGTGACCTGAAAGCTAGCTACACTTTGTTTTCCTCCGGTATTGAACACAGTATATCCCGTCCATTTTCTAATAATTGTGCCAAAAGTTGTTGCCTTCTCACCAAGCTGCTTGCCTATTGTCCTGTAGCCCATCCCAGCCTTGTGCAGGTCTACAATTTTAGCCCTGATGTCCTTACACAGCTCTCTGGTCTTGGCCATTGTGGAGAGGTTGGAGTCTGTTTGATTGAGTGTGTGGACAGGTGTCTTTTATCCAGGTAACGAGTTCAAACAGGTGCAGTTAATACAGGTAATGAGTGGGAGAACAGGAGGGCTTCTTAAAGAAAAACTAACAGGTCTGTGAGAGCCGGAATTCTTACTGGTTGGTAGGTGATCAAAAACTTATGTCATGCAATAAAATGCAAATGAATTACTTAAAAATCATACAATGTGATTTTCTGGATTTTTGTTTTAGATTCCGTCTCTCACAGTTGAAGTGTACCTATGATAAAAATTACAGACCTCTACATGCTTTGTAAGTAGGAAAACCTGCAAAATCGGCAGTGTATCAAATACTTCTTCTCCCCACTGTATATAGAGAGTATATATATACAGGGTTTAAATATCATCTATATTCTGTAACTATTGTTATATTATTATATATATAAACCGATTAAACACAGCCTTAGACGTGGTGCTGCTTATTCCACTGCCAGGCTACGATTACGTAGTTATCTATTAAATGTCATCGTTCACGTCAGGCAGACCTCTCTCTTTAAGTAATTGCGTAACCGGGGGAGACACAGCACTGTAAAGAGCAATCAATAAATCAATAGGTTTTCACAGGAGATGACATCGTAATCTGGAGATGTAACTCTTCAGGCATTGTGTGACTATATGGCGGAGAATATAAATTGTAATTCTAGGTCTGTAGTAGGGTAGTGTTTGTCTTTGTCTGTGTTAGATTAAAACTGAAGAGAAGGAACAAGACCTTTGAGGATCGGCTGTTTGTTGAATGATTGCATCTACTGTGTGCTGGGTTTTCATTAAAATATGTTTTGACAATGACTGTAGCTAAGAAACCAGATAAAAACGGTCAAGCAAAAAAAGTTGAAGTAAATGAACCATATAGCCAGGAGAAGTAAGCAGTTTGTGAACACACATTGTAAAGCACTCCAAAATGGCAGAGGTCACCCAAAGGTAATCACAGTGTAAACACTGAAACCCGACAAAGTGGCTATTTAAACTTAAAAACAGTGCAGGCACCACACCGTTAGCTTGATGATTTACCATTACCCATCAACTGCAGAAATCAGTGAGACAAGAGAAACAGAGAGAGAAATAGAGAGAGAGAGAGAGAGACAGAGAAAGAGAGAGAGAGAGACAGAGAAAGAGAGAGAGGGAGAGACAGAGAGAGAGAGAGAGAGAGAGAGACAGAGAAAGAGAGAGAGGGAGAGACAGAGAGAGACAGAGAGAGAGAGAGAGAGAGAGAGAGAGAGAGAGAGAGAGAGAGAGAGAGAGAGATAGAGAGAAAGAGAGAGAGAGAGAGAGAGAGAGAGAGAGAGAGAGTGGCTCCTGATCTTTCAGTTGATTAAAATATGCTGCTTATTAGCCTCCTATTCACACAATTCATGACTCACAACACGTCAAAGCCTGCGTCTAAAATGGTACCCTATTTCCTGTAAAGTGCACTACTTATGACCAGAGCCCTATGGGTGCACTACATAGGGGAAAGGGTGCCATACGGGACACACATTAGACTGACAGCTATTTTACCTGGCCTAATTATCAGATTGACATGCCAAGACTATTTCACATGGCCAGATGGCTTGATTCATTAAACAGATAGACAGCTATTATACCTAGAAAAATGGTACCATTAATATAGAGTTACACAGAGCTACAAGTCGCTGGTAATAATTCTACTTTTCTTTTATGTCATCTAGAGCAATGGGAAAATGTCTTCAACTTTCACGCCCGTGGAACAAGGCAAGGGTTTCTACTATTTCTACTTTTCAATAGCTCTGATTTAAAGATGCACTTCCTACTTCCTGATACAAGCTAGTTCCACCTTGTTTATAGGTCTGATTTAAAGATGTACTTCCTACTTCCTGATACAAGCCAGTTCCACCTTGTTTATAGGTCTGATTTAAAGATGTACTTCCTACTTCCTGATACAAGCCAGTTCCACCTTGTTTATAGGTCTGATTTAAAGATGTACTTTCTACTTCCTGATACAAGCCAGTTCCACCTTGTTTATAGGTCTGATTTAAATATGTAATTCCTACTTCCTGATAAAAGCCAGTTCCACCATGTCTATAGGTCTGATTTAAAGATGTACTTCCTACTTCCTGATATAGGCCTGTTCCACCATGTCTATAGGTCTGATTTATAGATGTACTTCCTACTTCCTGATATAGGCCTGTTCCACCATGTCTATAGGTCTGATTTATAGATGTACTTCCTACTTCCTGATATAGGCCCGTTCCTCCATGTCTATAGGTCTGATTTATAGATGTACTTCCTACTTCCTGATATAGGCCCGTTCCACCATGTCTATATGTCTGATTTAAAGATGTACTTCCTACTTCCTGACACAAGCCAGTTCCACCATGTTTATAGGTCTGATTTAAAGATGTACTTCCTACTTCCTGATAAAAGCCAGTTCCACCATGTCTCTACAGTTTGTATATTGGTATGAATATAACATCTTTGCCGGTGACACCCATCAACACCACTCAGCTGTGACGTTCTGTCTTTCTGATTCACACCTAATATTTATTTTTAGGAATTTTCTTTTTTAAATACAGATACAACATCATTAAATAACTTTCTGTTTTTGTGCAAGTTGGATCAGGTTGGATAGGAAAGACCAGTGGAGGTATACAAGGAACGAGAGGAGGATGGCAGGAAGAAAGAGAGGAGAGAGGAGAGAGATATAGATTTATGCTAAATGAGTGCCGTCTGACAATGCTCTGTCTTCTGAAGGCTCAGAGGAAGACCCGGTTAAATCCTACTCATGAATGTTATATTGATGCCGGAGGTAACCACGGTTGTTTTTCACTCTCTTTCTGTGGGTCCATTAAACGTGTTTAATATCTGTCTGCAATTTCACTGATTTATCCCCCTCTAACCCATATCATAATGTTAGATTTCCTACAGACTCTGAGTACTTTTACAAATCTGAATTCCAAAACTTAGTTTATTGCATGCTGATTCTGACTAAAGTTGTGTTGTGTTTATGTAACGTTTTGTAGTATTAAAACCTGGCTAGGTAGGGACAGGATGAGAGAGGAGGATGAGGGGAGGAGGAGGATGGGTGATGAGGTGAGGGAGGAGGAGGGGGTGGTGAAAGGAGGAGGCAGGAGGATGAGGGGAGGGGGAGGAGAACAAGAAGGAGGAGGAGGGGGAGACATGTCTCCCTCAGATCTGGCTGTTTTAGTTTTTACCTGAAGAATTCAGCACAATAACAAGTCAGAGTCTTTTGTTTCCATGACAATGTGAGAGGTAGCTGCCAGTCTGACAGAATGTGCTTTGTGTTAGGGAAAGAGAGGAACAAGAGGAGAAAGAGACATGAGAGGAAAGACAGGAGAAGAGAGGAGAGAGGAGAAGAGAGGACAAGTGGAGAAGAGTGGATAAGGGCAGCAGGGTAGCCTAGTGGTTAGAGCGTTGGGCTAGTAACCAAAAAGTTGCAAGTTCAAATCCCTGAGCTGACAAGGTACAAATCTGTCGTTCTGCACCTGAACAAGGCAGTTAACCCACTATTCCTAGGCCGTCGTTGAAAATAAGATTTTTTTCTTAACTGACTTGCCTAGTTAAATAAAATTTTAAAAAATTAAGGAGTGGAGGAGAGGACAAGAGAGGAAACAGGAAAATAAAGAAGACAGGAGAAGAGGAGGGAAGAGAAGAGACAAGAGGAAAAGAGAGAAGAATTGAAAAGAGGGGGAAAAGGGGGAAAGAGAGACGAGAGACGAGAGGAAAAGAGAGAAGAATTGAAAAGAGGGGAAAAAGGGGGAAAGAGAGACGAGAGACGAGAGGAAAAGAGAGAAGAATTGAAAAGAGGGGGGAAAGGGGGAAAGAGAGACGAGAGACGAGAGGAAAAGAGAGAAGAATTGAAAAGAGGGGGAAAAGGGGGAAAGAGAGACGAGAGGAAAAGAGAGAAGAATTGAAAAGAGGGGGAAAAGGGGGAAAGAGAGACGAGAGACGAGAGGAAAAGAGAGAAGAATTGAAAAGAGGGGGAAAGAGAGACCAGAGACGAGAGCAAAAGGTGCTGGTTGTTATCTTCACAGGCAGCTGTTGTCAGGACGACTGTGTCACTTTCTGACAGACTGAGACACCAACTCTGACTGCTCTCACACTAGGGGTGTGTGGCAAATGGCACCATATTCCCTATCTAGTGCATTTGGGCCCATAAAGCTCTGGTTAAAAGTAGTACACTATTAGGGGCAGGGTACCATTAGGGACACTAAATAGGGAGCAGGGTACCATTAGGGACACTAAATAGGGAGCAGGGTACCATTAGGGACACTAAATAGGGAGCAGGGTACCATTAGGGACACTATATAGGGAGCAGGGTACCATTAGGGACACTAAATAGGGAGCAGGGTACCATTAGGGACACTATATAGGGAGCAGGGTACCATTAGGGACACTAAATAGGGAGCAGGGTACCATTAGGGGCACTAAATAGGGAGCAGGGTACCATTAGGGACACTAAATAGGGAGCAGGGTACCATTAGGGACACTAAATAGGGAGCAGGGTACCATTAGGGGCACTAAATAGGGAGCAGGGTACCATTAGGGGCACTAAATAGGGAGCAGGGTACCATTAGGGACACTAAATAGGGAGCAGGGTACCATTAGGGGCACTATATAGGGAGCAGGGTACCATTAGGGACACTATATAGGGAGCAGGGTACCATTAGGGACACTATATAGGGAGCAGGGTACCATTAGGGACACTATATAGGGAGCAGGGTACCATTAGGGACACTATATAGGGAGCAGGGTACCATTAGGGACACTATATAGGGAGCAGGGTACCATTAGGGACACTAAATAGGGAGCAGGGTACCATTAGGGGCACTATATAGGGAGCAGGGTACCATTAGGGACACTATATAGGGAGCAGGGTACCATTAGGGACACTATATAGGGAGCAGGGTACCATTAGGGGCACTAAATAGGGAGCAGGGTACCATTAGGGGCACTATATAGGGAGCAGGGTACCATTAGGGACACTATATAGGGAGCAGGGTACCATTAGGGACACTAAATAGGGAGCAGGGTACCATTAGGGACACTATATAGGGAGCAGGGTACCATTAGGGACACTAAATAGGGAGCAGGGTACCATTAGGGACACTAAATAGGGAGCAGGGTACAATTAGGGACGCTTTACAGGCCCAGGTTTGTTTTCGGCTCTGTACACCTTTCTGGCTGGTCTATTTAAAGACCTGACATCCTTTCCACTATAACACAGGCAGTGTCAATAACATCACCATAGACACTGGATATTGGATAACGAGATACTCTTCTGCCTTGTAGAACTAAAATGACACTGGCTTGATGACTACAGTACCCAATGAATTTTACAATAGTCTATTAAGAGACAGTAAGGGTGCCTTGCTGTACCCCCTAAACCACATTACAATACGCCATTAGCTCACGATCTAATTTAGTCTATGCATAATACATGTAGGCAATAAAAAAAAAGGCCTTTTTATTAAGCAGTCGATGAATATGTATATGTCACTGAGGGCATCCTCTTAGGCTAATGGATGAAATGGCCACCTTGGTATTTGTGTTTGGGACAGAACATTATATTGCAGTACAGAGGTGCTTGAGATCGATGTTGGGTAAAAAAAAAACTGCTGCTTTGTTGCATCTTGGCCCGTATCCACAAAGCCTCATTGTAAGAGTGTTAATCTAGGATCAGGTCCCCCCCTCTTGTCCATTTATTATCAGCTAAAAGGACAAACCGATTCGATATTAGCATTTCTTACTCTGAGACACTTTGTGAATACGGGACTCAGAAATATTACATGAAGTGTTGACAGTTTGGGTTAAACTACTGTCTCCTCCGATCAGTCAAAATGGTTTACTTACGTCTATCCTGTCCTCTCGCTGGGGACAGATGTCAATTCAACCTATATTCCTTTATTTTGACTGGTGTTCGACTAATTCTGATGCTTTGTGTGTTTTAAAAAAAACAGCTTCTGGACATCAGAACAGCGATCACTAACCTCGATGTGGACCACAACTTCTACTTCAACGAGTCACCTTCTGTGGATGTTCTGCTTCCTCTGGACCACGCCCTAATCCCTGGACCACGCCCTAATCCCCGGACCACGCCCTAATCCCCGGACCACGCCCTAATCCCCGGACCACGCCCTAATCCCCGGACCACGCCCTAATCCCCGGACCACGCCCTAATCCCCGGACCACGCCCTAATCCCCGAACCACACCCTAATCCCCGGACCACGCACTAATCCCCAAACCACACCCTAATCCCCGGGCGACGCCCTAATCGCCGAACCACACCCTAATCCCCGGGCGACGCCCTAATCGCCGAACCACACCCTAATCCCCGCACCACGCCCTAATCCACTGACCACGCCCTAATCCACTGACCACGCCCTAATCCCGAACCACGCCCTAATCCCCGAACCACGCCCTAATCCCGACACTTGGAAGAGAAAGAGACGGTGAAATAGAAGCTGACGTGCTGGCGCCCTGATGAAACTACGATGGGAGAGTAAACCCACTCTACCCTCTGTTCTATTGGATAATGTACAGTCACTGGAGATCAAACTGGACGAGGTCCGTTCGAGACTATCCTACCAAACGGGACCTGAAGAACTGTAATATCCTATGATTCTCCAAGTCTTGGCGGAACAAGAAAATGGATTCCTCTTTGTTTACAACAGCTGGCACACGATCTGGACTCGACTTGCTCTGAGAATGCACAATTTGGACTTGACTCGACTAGTTATATTTGAGACATGACTTGAGCAACGGACCTTGAGACTTGAGACTTGCTTGTGACTGAAATAATAGTGACCTGGTCCCAGTACATATTACCTCTACTACCTGGTACCCTGCATATTGACCTGGTTCCAGTACATATTACCTCTACTACCTGGTACCCTGCACATTGACCTGGTTCCAGTACATATTACCTCTACTACCTGGTACCCTGCACATTGACCTGGTTCCAAATCCTCATAGCCTCCTTATTGTTATCTGTTGTGTTACTATTTGATATTTAATTGAATTACTTTTTAACTCTGCACTGTTAGGAAAGGGCTCGTAAGTAAGCATTTCATGGTAAAGTCTAAACCTGTTGTATTCGGCGCGTGTGACAAATAAAAAGTGATTTGATTTGAACGTTGATTTAATCCCTGTGTCCAGTGGGTTCCTTCCTGGTTCCATAAGAAAGAAGATCCTGCTGAACAACATGTCTCCCAGGCAGAGAGATAGACATAGAAACAGAGACAGAGACATAGCGAGAGAGAGAGAGAGAGAGAGACAGACAGAGAGACAGAGAGACAGAGAGACAGACAGACAGACAGACAGACAGACAGACAGACAGACAGACAGACAGACAGACAGACAGACAGACAGACAGACAGACAGACAGACAGACAGACAGACAGACAGAAATACAGAGCGACAGAGAGAGAGAGAGAGCGCAGCAGCAGCAGCAGTAGTATTTTGATCTCTGCTTGAGCTCCACTCTTCAGTTGCTAGTCACGGGGTGTCAGAGCAGATGTCTGGCATTTAACAGCCATGAAAAATAGTCCTGAAAAAGCTTAGGAGACAGACACTGACATTACTCCTAAACAGTGCTGCTGTCGCAGTAAACAACTCACACACTCACACACACACACACACACACACACACACACACACACACACACACACACACACACACACACACACACACACACACACACACACACACACACACACACACACACTCACACACACACACACACGCACACACACACACACACACACACACATACAAACAGCGTGTGAGTTTGTGTGTGTGTTTGTGTAGCATGAAGGATGTAAAGCCCATCCCTCTCTCCCCTATCCCCTGCTAGATAAGACATCAGTCTTCCTCTGCCCACTGGAGCTGTGCTGCGTAAATAAATGTGATTACGGACACAATCATTCCCCCTTCAGGGTTGTTTTATCTGCTGGCCCCATGCCTCAGCTTTAGCAGCGCTCTGAAGGCACTTGGCATGACGTGGCTGGTCCTGCCTCTAACTCTGATGAAGGCTGGTTCAGCCTCTAACTCTGATGTGACTGGTTAAGCCTCTAACTCTGATGTGACTGGTTCAGCCTCTAACTCTGATGTGACTGGTTCAGCCTCTAACTCTGATGTGACTGGTCCTGCCTCTAACTCTGATGTGACTGGTCCTGCCTCTAACTCTGATGTGACTGGTCCTGCCTCTAACTCTGATGTGACTGGTCCTGCCTCTAACTCTGATGTGGCTGGTCCTGCCTCTAACTGACGTGGCTGGTTCAGCATCTAACTTTGATGTGGCTGGTTCAGTCCTGCCTCTAACTCTGACGTGACTGGTTCAGCCTCTAACTCTGATATGGCTGGTTCAGCCTCTAACTCTGATGTGGCTGGTTCAGCCTCTAACTCTGATGTGGCTGGTTCAGCCTCTAACTCTGATGTGGCTGGTTCAGCCTCTAACTCTGATGTGACTGGTTCAGCCTCTAACTCTGATATGGCTGGTTCAGCCTCTAACTCTGATATGGCTGGTTCAGCCCTGCCTCTAACTCTGATGTGGCTGGTTCAGCCTCTAACCCTGATGTGGCTGGTTCAGCCTCTAACTCTGATATGACTGGTTTAGCCTCTAACTCTGGTGTGTCTGGTTCAGCCCTGCCTCTAACTCTGATGTGGCTGGTTCAGCCTCTAACTCTGATATGGCTGGTTCAGCCTCTAACTCTGATGTGTCTGGTTCAGCCTCTAACTCTGATGTGGCTGGTTCAGCCTCTAACTCTGATGTGGCTGGTTCAGCCTCTAACTCTGATGTGGCTGGTTCAGCCTCTAACTCTGATGTGGCTGGTTCAGCCTCTAACTCTGATATGACTGGTTCATTCTCTAACTCTGGTGTGTCTGGTTCAGCCCTGCCTCTAACTCTGATATGGCTGGTTCAGCCTCTAACTCTGATGTGTCTGGTTCAGCCTCTAACTCTGATGTGGCTGGTTCAGCCTCTAACTCTGATGTGGCTGGTTCAGCCTCTAACTCTGATGTGGCTGGTTCAGCCTCTAACTCTGATGTGGCTGGTTCAGCCTCTAACTCTGATATGACTGGTTCATTCTCTAACTCTGGTGTGTCTGGTTCAGCCCTGCCTCTAACTCTGATGTGGCTGGTTCAGCCTCTAACTCTGATGTGGCTGGTTCAGCCTCTAACTCTGATGTGGCTGGTTCAGCCTCTAACTCTGATGTGGCTGGTTCAGCCTCTAACTCTGATATGACTGGTTCAGCCTCTAACTCTGGTGTGTCTGGTTCAGCCCTGCCTCTAACTCTGATGTGTCTGGTCCTTCCTCTAACTCTGATATGGCTGGTTCAGCCTCTAACTCTGATGTGTCTGGTTCAGCCTCTAACTCTGATATGGCTGGTTCAGCCTCTAACTCTGATATGACTGGTTCAGCCTCTAACTCTGATATGACTGGTTCAGCCTCTAACTCTGATGTGTCTGGTTCAGCCTCTAACTCTGGTGTGTCTGGTTCAGCCCTGCCTCTAACTCTGATGTGGCTGGTTCAGTCTCTAACTCTGATATGACTGGTTCAGCCTCTAACTCTGATGTGTCTGGTTCAGCCTCTAACTCTGATGTGGCTGGTTCAGCCTCTAACTCTGATGTGACTGGTTCAGCCTCTAACTCTGATATGGCTGGTTCAGCCTCTAACTCTGATATGGCTGGTTCAGCCCTGCCTCTAACTCTGATGTGGCTGGTTCAGCCTCTAACCCTGATGTGGCTGGTTCAGCCTCTAACTCTGATATGACTGGTTCAGCCTCTAACTCTGGTGTGTCTGGTTCAGCCCTGCCTCTAACTCTGATGTGGCTGGTTCAGCCTCTAACTCTGATATGGCTGGTTCAGCCTCTAACTCTGATGTGTCTGGTTCAGCCTCTAACTCTGATGTGGCTGGTTCAGCCTCTAACTCTGATGTGGCTGGTTCAGCCTCTAACTCTGATGTGGCTGGTTCAGCCTCTAACTCTGATGTGGCTGGTTCAGCCTCTAACTCTGATATGACTGGTTCATTCTCTAACTCTGGTGTGTCTGGTTCAGCCCTGCCTCTAACTCTGATGTGGCTGGTTCAGCCTCTAACTCTGATATGACTGGTTCAGCCTCTAACTCTGGTGTGTCTGGTTCAGCCCTGTCTCTAACTCTGATGTGTCTGGTTCAGCCTCTAACTCTGATATGGCTGGTTCAGCCTCTAACTCTGATGTGTCTGGTTCAGCCTCTAACTCTGATATGGCTGGTTCAGCCTCTAACTCTGATATGACTGGTTCAGCCTCTAACTCTGATGTGGCTGGTTCAGCCTCTAACTCTGATATGACTGGTTCATTCTCTAACTCTGGTGTGTCTGGTTCAGCCCTGCCTCTAACTCTGATGTGGCTGGTTCAGCCTCTAACTCTGATGTGGCTGGTTCAGCCTCTAACTCTGATGTGGCTGGTTCAGCCTCTAACTCTGATGTGGCTGGTTCAGCCTCTAACTCTGATATGACTGGTTCAGCCTCTAACTCTGGTGTGTCTGGTTCAGCCCTGCCTCTAACTCTGATGTGTCTGGTCCTTCCTCTAACTCTGATATGGCTGGTTCAGCCTCTAACTCTGATGTGTCTGGTTCAGCCTCTAACTCTGATATGGCTGGTTCAGCCTCTAACTCTGATATGACTGGTTCAGCCTCTAACTCTGATATGACTGGTTCAGCCTCTAACTCTGATGTGTCTGGTTCAGCCTCTAACTCTGGTGTGTCTGGTTCAGCCCTGCCTCTAACTCTGATGTGGCTGGTTCAGTCTCTAACTCTGATATGACTGGTTCAGCCTCTAACTCTGATGTGTCTGGTTCAGCCTCTAACTCTGATGTGGCTGGTTCAGCCTCTAACTCTGATGTGACTGGTTCAGCCTCTAACTCTGATATGGCTGGTTCAGCCTCTAACTCTGATATGGCTGGTTCAGCCCTGCCTCTAACTCTGATGTGGCTGGTTCAGCCTCTAACCCTGATGTGGCTGGTTCAGCCTCTAACTCTGATATGACTGGTTCAGCCTCTAACTCTGGTGTGTCTGGTTCAGCCCTGCCTCTAACTCTGATGTGGCTGGTTCAGCCTCTAACTCTGATATGGCTGGTTCAGCCTCTAACTCTGATGTGTCTGGTTCAGCCTCTAACTCTGATGTGGCTGGTTCAGCCTCTAACTCTGATGTGGCTGGTTCAGCCTCTAACTCTGATGTGGCTGGTTCAGCCTCTAACTCTGATGTGGCTGGTTCAGCCTCTAACTCTGATATGACTGGTTCATTCTCTAACTCTGGTGTGTCTGGTTCAGCCCTGCCTCTAACTCTGATGTGGCTGGTTCAGCCTCTAACTCTGATATGACTGGTTCAGCCTCTAACTCTGGTGTGTCTGGTTCAGCCCTGTCTCTAACTCTGATGTGTCTGGTTCAGCCTCTAACTCTGATATGGCTGGTTCAGCCTCTAACTCTGATGTGGCTGGTTCAGCCTCTAACTCTGATATGGCTGGTTCAGCCTCTAACTCTGATATGACTGGTTCAGCCTCTAACTCTGATGTGTCTGGTTCAGCCTCTAACTCTGGTGTGTCTGGTTCAGCCCTGCCTCTAACTCTGATGTGGCTGGTTCAGCCTCTAACTCTGATATGACTGGTTCAGACTCTAACTCTGATGTGTCTGGTTCAGCCTCTAACTCTGATGTGTCTGGTTCAGCCTCTAACTCTGATGTGTCTGGTTCAGCCTCTAACTCTGATGTGTCTGGTCTTGCCTCTAGCTCTGATATGGCTGTTTCAGCCTCTAACTCTGATGTGTCTGGTTCAGCCTCTAACTCTGATGTGTCTGGACTTGCCTCTAACTCTGATATGGCTGTTTCAGCCTCTAACTCTGATGTGTCTGGTTCAGCCTCTAACTCTGATATGACTGGTTCAGCCTCTAACTCTGATATGACTGGTTCAGCCTCTAACTCTGATGTGTCTGGTTCAGCCTCTAACTCTGGTGTGTCTGGTTCAGCCCTGCCTCTAACTCTGATGTGGCTGGTTCAGTCTCTAACTCTGATATGACTGGTTCAGCCTCTAACTCTGATGTGTCTGGTTCAGCCTCTAACTCTGATGTGGCTGGTTCAGCCTCTAACTCTGATGTGACTGGTTCAGCCTCTAACTCTGATATGGCTGGTTCAGCCTCTAACTCTGATATGGCTGGTTCAGCCCTGCCTCTAACTCTGATGTGGCTGGTTCAGCCTCTAACCCTGATGTGGCTGGTTCAGCCTCTAACTCTGATATGACTGGTTCAGCCTCTAACTCTGGTGTGTCTGGTTCAGCCCTGCCTCTAACTCTGATGTGGCTGGTTCAGCCTCTAACTCTGATATGGCTGGTTCAGCCTCTAACTCTGATGTGTCTGGTTCAGCCTCTAACTCTGATGTGGCTGGTTCAGCCTCTAACTCTGATGTGGCTGGTTCAGCCTCTAACTCTGATGTGGCTGGTTCAGCCTCTAACTCTGATGTGGCTGGTTCAGCCTCTAACTCTGATATGACTGGTTCATTCTCTAACTCTGGTGTGTCTGGTTCAGCCCTGCCTCTAACTCTGATGTGGCTGGTTCACCCTCTAACTCTGATATGACTGGTTCAGCCTCTAACTCTGGTGTGTCTGGTTCAGCCCTGTCTCTAACTCTGATGTGTCTGGTTCAGCCTCTAACTCTGATATGGCTGGTTCAGCCTCTAACTCTGATGTGTCTGGTTCAGCCTCTAACTCTGATATGGCTGGTTCAGCCTCTAACTCTGATATGACTGGTTCAGCCTCTAACTCTGATGTGTCTGGTTCAGCCTCTAACTCTGGTGTGTCTGGTTCAGCCCTGCCTCTAACTCTGATGTGGCTGGTTCAGCCTCTAACTCTGATATGACTGGTTCAGCCTCTAACTCTGATGTGTCTGGTTCAGCCTCTAACTCTGATGTGTCTGGTTCAGCCTCTAACTCTGATGTGTCTGGTTCAGCCTCTAACTCTGATGTGTCTGGTCTTGCCTCTAGCTCTGATATGGCTGTTTCAGCCTCTAACTCTGATGTGTCTGGTTCAGCCTCTAACTCTGATGTGTCTGGACTTGCCTCTAACTCTGATATGGCTGTTTCAGCCTCTAACTCTGATGTGTCTGGTTCAGCCTCTAACTCTGGTGTCTGGTCCTGCCTCTAACTCTGATATGGCTGTTTCAGCCTCTAACTCTGATGTGTCTGGTTCAGCCTCTAACTCTGGTGTGTCTGGTCCTGCCTCTAACTCTGATATGGGTGTTTCAGCCTCTAACTCTGATGTGTCTGGTTCAGCCTCTAACTCTGATGTGTCTGGTCTTGCCTCTAACTCTGATATGGCTGGTTCAGCCTCTAACTCTGATGCTCTGGGCTGGATGTCGGCTTTGGTCCAGCCTCTAACTCTGATGCTCTGGGCTGGATGTCGGCTTTGGTCTGCCAGTACGTGTCTTCATCTCACAGAGGTGCCATGAGGCCTGTCTCCTGTGAAATGATGTCATACTCTAACAGCTCCTTCTGTAGACCTCAGTGTATCTGTGTGTCTGTGTGTTTGCTGTGTGTCTGTATCTGTGTATCTGTGTGTTTGCTGTGTGTCTGTGTGTGTGCTGTGTGTCTGTGTGTTTGCTGTGTGTCTGTGTGTTTGCTGTGTGTCTGTATCTGTGTATCTGTGTGTTTGCTGTGTGTCTGTGTGTTTGCTGTGTGTCTGTGTGTTTGCTGTGTGTCTGTGTGTTTGCTGTGTGTCTGTGTGTTTGCTGTGTGTCTGTGTGTTTGCTGTGTGTCTGTGTGTTTGCTGTGTGTCTGTGTGTTTGCTGTGTGTCTGTGTGTTTGCTGTGTGTCTGTGTGTTTGCTGTGTGTCTGTGTGTTTGCTGTGTGTCTGTATCTGTGTATCTGTGTGTTTGCTGTGTGTCTGTGTGTTTGCTGTGTGTCTGTGGGATATCACGTAGTAGAAATGCATCAGTGTTGCTCTCAACTTCCTGGAGGATCGAGTTTTGGAATCAGTGGAATTAGTGGAATTAGTGGAATTAGTGGAATTAGTGGAATAGTGGAATTAGTGGAATCAGTGGAATCAGTGGAATTAGTGGAATCAGTGGAATTAGTGGAATCAGTGGAATTAGTGGAATCAGTGGAATTAGTGGAATTAGTGGAATCAGTGGAATCAGTGGAATTAGTAGAATTAGTGGAATCAGTGGAATCAGTGGAATTAGTGGAATCAGTGGAATCAGTGGAATTAGTGGAATCAGTGGAATCAGTGGAATCAGAGCAGAATAACTGATGCATTTACGAACTCTCAACACAATATGGCTGGTGTCAGTAAACGTTGGCAACAATGCGTAATTCAGTTGTTGCCGGCAGCAGAGTTACAGTCACTAACACTCTGAATAACATGAAAACAGCCTAAGCAGCTCTGCTAGGGAGAGTAAAATGGTCAGAGTGAGGTTCCCTCATTTGTGTCTGGAATTAGCTAACAAGCCAGCCAACATTAGCCAGTTAGCTTCGGTGCTTGACTGCTGTTGTTCGGTCAGAACGCTCAGATCAACCCTACTCCCCGGCCAGAGCGTCCCGGGGAAATGTAAACGCTATTATCGTGAAGTGGAAACATCTAGGAGCAAAAACGGCTCAGCCGCAGAGTGGTAAGCCACACAAGTCTGGGTTTGGAAAACGCTACCTGTCCCAATGCATAGTGCCAACTATAAAGTTTGGTGAGGGAGGAATAATGGTCTGGGGCTGTTTTTCATGGTTCGGGCCCCTTAGTTCCAGTGAAGGGAAATCTTAACGCTACAGAATACAATGCCATTCTAGATGATTCTGTTCTTCAGCCTTTGTGGCAACAGTTTGGGGTTGGCCCATTCCTGTATCAGCATGACAATGCCCCCGTGCACAAACAGAAATGTTTTGTTTGAGATCGCTGCTTTAGATGTCAGATAGATGAAGCCCCAGAGATCCTTATCCATCATTCAAATAAGGTCAGCAGATCTTTATCCATCATTCAAATAAGGTCAGCAGAGAAAACAACCGTCTCTTAGACGGGCGATAAGGCAGTAGAATATACTATATATGGTGCATTCAGAAAGTTTTCAGACTAATTTACTTTTTCCACATTTTGTTACGTTACAGCCTTATTCTAAAATGGATTAAATAGTTTTTTCCCCCCCCTCATCAATCTACACACAATACCCCATAATGTCAGAGCAAAAACTTTTTAAAATACATTTTTGCTCATTTATAAAAAAAAATATATATATTTATATATACTGAAATATTACATTTACATAAGTATTCCGACTCTTTACTCAGTACTTTGTTGAAGCACCTTTGGCAGCGATTACAGCCTTGAGTCTTCTTGGGTATGATGCTACAAGCTTGGCACACCTGTATTTGGGGAGTTTCTCCCATTCTTCTCTGCAGATCCTCTCAAGCTCTGTCAGGTTGGATGGGGAGCGTCGCTGTACAGCTATTTTCAGGTCTCTCTAAAGATGTTCAATCGGGTTCAACTCCGGGCTCTGGCTGGGCCACTCAGAGACTTGTCCCAAAGCAACTCCTGCGTTTTCTTGGCTGTGTGCTTAGGGTCGTTGTCCTGTTGGAAGGTGAACCTTCGCCCCAGTCTGAGGTCCTGGGCGCTCTGGAGCAGGTTTTCATCAAGGATCTCGCTGTACTTTGCTCCATTCATCTTTCCCTCAATCCTGGCTAGTTTCCCAGTCCCTGCCACTAAAAAACATCCCCACAGCATGATGTTGCTACCACCATGCTTCACCATAGGAACGGTGACAGGTTTCTTCCAGACGTGATGTTTGGCATTCAGGCCAAAGAGTTCAATCTTGGTTTCATCAGACGAGAGAATCTTGTTTCTCATGGTCTGAGAGTCTTTATGTGCCCTTTGGCAAACTCCAAGCAGGCTTTCATGTGCCTTTTACTGAGAAGTGGTTTCTGTCTGACCACTTCTACCATAAAGGCCTGATTGGTGGAGTGATGCAGAGATGGTTGTCCTTCTGGAAGGCTCTCCCATCTCCACAGAAGAACTCTAGATCTCTGGCAGAGTGACCATCGAGTTTTTGGTCACCTCCCTGACCAAGGCCCTTCTCCCCCGATTGCTCAGTTTGGCCGGGCGGCCAGCTCTAGGAAGAGTCTTGGTGGTTCCCAACTTCTTCCATTTAAGAATGATGGAGGCCACTGTGTTCTTGGGGACCGTCAATGCTGCCAAAAAATGTTGGTACCTTTCCCCAGATCTGAGCCTCGACACAATCCTGTCTTGGAGCTCTACGGACAATTCCTTCAACCTCATGGCTTGGTTTTTGCTCTGACATACACTGTCATCTTTGGGACCTTATCTAGACAGGTGTGTGCCTTTCCAAATCAAGTCCAATCAATTGAATTTACCACAGGTGGACTCCAATCAAGTTGTAGAAACATCTCAAGGATGATCAATGGAAACAGGATGCACCTGAGCTCAATTTCAAGTCTCATAGATAAGGGTCTAAATACTTACGTAAATAAGGTATTTAAACTTGAACTTTTTTTGGATCAATTTGCAAACATTTCTAAAATAACATGTTTTCGCTTCGTCATTATGGGAATTGTTATTAGATTGATGAAAAAAATATATTTAATCATTTTTAGAATAAGGTTGTAACGTAACAAAAAGTGGAAAAAGTGAAGGGGTCTGAATACTTTCCGAATGTACTGTGTTGGATAACGGCACAGTGCATTTGGGCTTGTTTTGGGGGCTTGTGCTCATAAAATGTCTTTAGTGTAGGGCTCATCAGGCCCAGGTCAGGCCCAGGTCAGGCCCAGGTCAGGCCCATCAGCCTTGTATTGTCGATCAAAGCACTTATCAAATCCGGATATAGGCCTATTGATATGCTTTATACAATAACGGGTTACCGGGAGAAAAGTGATGGGGATGGAACATTTGTAAAATACCGGGAATATATTCTAACCTAGTTGGGTGTTTCTACAGCGCAGGTAATATCTGCTTTCTGCTTCCAACATGTATTGATGGTTGAGTATGAGTATGGTGTGTATGTTGTGGTCGTAGCAGCTTGACTAGGCTCAACCTTGGGCGTAGATGGAAAACTATGTACTGTATTTATTTACATTGTACAGAATCGATGTTGAGTAAGGTCAACGGCACTGTAGGTGGTGGATGTGAAGGGGAAACAAATAATATGAAAATATGACTGCTGCCTTTTATCATTTATCACACTGTTTGACATCACATGTCAAGTATGAGGTAAAAACAGAGATATACAATAAATGACTCAGGGGCTCCTACAGAAGGAGACGGAGAGAGAGAGAGAGAGAGAGAGAGAGAGAGAGAGAGAGAGAGAGAGAGGTTGAGCGAGCGAGCGAGACAGAGAGAGAGAGAGAGAGAGAGAGAGAGAGAGAGAGAGAGAGAGAGAGAGAGAGAGAGAGAGAGAGAGAGAGACAGAGAGAGAGAGAGAGAGAGAGAGATACAGAGAGAGAGAGAAAGAAAGAGAGAGAGACAGAGAGAGAGAGAGAGAGAGAGAGAGAGAGAGAGAGAGAGAGAGAGAGAGAGATTGAGAGAGAGAGAGAGAAAGAGAGAGAGAGAGAGAGAGAGAGAGAGAGAGAGAGAGAGAGAGAGAGAGAGAGAGAGAGAGATAGAGAGAGGGAACCATTCTGAAAGACAGTAATGGTAAAATGTGTCATTTCATCAGCTCCCTGCCTGTCCTCGGACAAGAGGAGTGAGGGATGAGAGAGGAGAGGAGGAAGAGAGGAGTGAGGGATGACTTCCACTGAAATGTCTATCAATGATAACCTACAGTCCATCAGTAACACACAGGAAGTATCAGTGGCTCCATTGCAAAGAGCAGGCAGAAGTGAACTCGATCCTGCAGGTTATTGCTGGATTTAACGTTACTATTAGGAGATTACACTCACATGCGGGCTAAACTAAGCTTGATTGCAACCAGAGATATGCATAAAATTATGAGATACTCATGTCTCCACCCTAAGTGGGCGGGAAGGCAGGCAAGGATACCTCTCGTTTCGCCTCTTCCTCTCTGTTGCAATGAAAAACCCACAACGATAAACCATCAGATCAGTTTATCTCTTGTTGTTACCGTGTCAGGTGATCAGTTTATCTCCTGTTGTTACCAGGTCAGGTGATCAGTTTATCTCTTGTTGTTACCAGGTCAGGTGATCAGTTTATCTCTTGTTGTTACCAGGTCAGGTGATCAGTTTATCTCCTGTTGTTACCGTGTCATGTGATCAGTTGATCTCCTGTTGTTACCGTGTCAGGTGATCAGTTTATCTCTTGTTGTTACCGGGTCATGTGATCAGTTGATCTCTGGTTGTTACCAGGTCATGTGATCAGTTGATCTCTTGTTGTTACCAGGTCAGGTGATCAGTTTATCTCTTGTTGTTACCGGGTCATGTGATCAGTTTATCTCCTGTTGTTACCAGGTCAGGTGATCAGTTTATCTCTTGTTGTTACCGGGTCATGTGATCAGTTGATCTCCTGTTGTTACCGTGTCAGGTGATCAGCTGATTCTTAACATCGGTTTCTTTTCGTGATGCCAAATATGGGCAACTGTTTGTACTAGTAACGACGTCAGACTTTAGACAAAGGGTAGATAAAATACAGTATTGATCTCAACACTGAATTTCTAAGTTGAGTCACTTTCACCTGATATAAAACACTATATATATTTTTTCTGGGGCCCTAGGTACAGGAAGCAGTAAGTTCTGGGGCCCTAGGTACAGGAAGCAGTAAGTTCTGGGGCCCTAGGTACAGGAAACAGTACGTTCTGGGGCCCTAGGTGCAGGAAGCAGTAAGTTATGGGGCCCTAGGTACAGGAAGCAGTAAGTTCTGGGGCCCTAGGTACAGGAAGCAGTAAGTTCTGGGGCCCTAGGTGCAGTACGTTCTGGGGCCCTAGGTACAGGAAGCAGTACATTCTGGGGCTCTAGGTGTAGTAAGTTCTGGGGCCCTAGGTGCAGGAAGCAGTAAGTTCTGGGGCCCTAGGTACAGGAAGCAGTAAGTTCTGGGGCCCTGGGTACAGGAAGCAGTAAGTTCTGGGGCCCTAGGTGCAGTAAGTTCTGGGGCCCTAGGTACAGGAAGCAGTAAATTCTGGGGCCCTAGGTGCAGTAAGTTCTGGGGCCCTAGGTGCAGGAAGCAGTAAGTTCTGGGGCCCTAGGTACAGGAAGCAGTAAGTTCTGGGGCCCTAGGTACAGGAAGCAGTAAGTTCTGGGGCCCTAGGTGCAGGAAGCAGGAAGTTCTGGGGCCCTAGGTACAGGAAGTTCTGGGGCCCTGGGTACAGGAAGTTCTGGGGCCCTAGGTACAGGAACTTCTGGGGCCCTAGGTACAGGAAGTTCTGGGGCCCTGGGTGCAGGAAGCAGGAACTTCTGGGGCCCTAGGTACAGTAAGTTCTGGGGCCCTAGGTACAGTAAGTTCTGGGGCCCTAGGTACAGTAAGTTCTGGGGCACTAGGTACAGTAAGTTCTGGGGCCCTAGGTACAGTAAGTTCTGGGGCCCTAGGTACAGGAAGCAGTAAGCAGCTTACCTCCCTCTCTAGAACTGGATGGGGGATTATTCACTAATAAGAGTAGCCTTCAGAAAGATCATAGCGTCTGGTACTTGGTCTTGGCAAAGCCTCGGCCCTCCTCACAGACTGAGGATGCATCCCAAATGGCATGGTGTTGGTCAAAAGTAGTGCACTACATAGGGAATAGGGTGCCATAGGGCTCTGGTCAAAAGTAGTGCACTACATAGGGAATAGGGTGCCATAGGGCTCTGGTCAAAAGTAGTGCACTACATAGGGAATAGGGTGCCATAGGGCTCTGGTCTAAAGTAGTGCACTACATAGGGAATAGGGTGCCATAGGGCTCTGGTCAAAAGTAGTGCACTACATAGGGAGTAGAATACCATTTGAGTCAGACATTCTGAGATCCACAGTGACAGACTAGACACCTGTGAATATTACGGTCCCCGGTCTCCCCGATACATAACGAACACACGCACGCAGGCGAACACACGCGTGTATTCGTGCGTTTGGGACTGACACGTTAAATGTATCATTCATCAGTCCGTCCGTCCGTCCATCCGTCCGCTCCGAACCCTGTCTCTCTCTCTCTCGTCTCCTGAACTATGAAAACATAACTGTAATGAAAATCCTATCGATCCAAACACTCTCTCTTCCTCTTAGACGAATTACAGTCTCTTGGCTGTGGGCCGGACCGAAGGCAGATGTTGTAAAAAACGCAGATAAACCCCTGAGGGATCCATCAGTGATACTTTATCTGTATCAAAGACAGCGCCGTATTCCCTATTTATACAACGGGTGGGTCTAATCCTGAATGCTGATTGGTTAAAACCGCATTCTAGCCGGTGTCTATTCCACAAATTACCATCGGCTAAATCTATGACGTTGAAATGCCTATTTACTCTGCTCTATTTGACTTCGCAGATCCACCGTCTTATCAGCCCAGCCAGGCAATTTATGAACTTGATCTCCATTATAAAAAATAATCTAGATATTATCTTGACGTTTCTTTTAGACTAACGTTTTTGTTTTCAACAGCGGGAGATTTGTATAAACCTTGCCGACTGTCTCTCTGACATTTGCAACGTTGTTTCAACATTCAAATCTCCAGCTGTCCCGTAGTAATGAACGTGTCGAGAGTCACGACGCAGGCAGCGTTTCTCAGTCAGTCGAAATCGTGAATCAACTGGCATCATTTTTATGGATATATATACAATGAAATGTAAATTGAAAAAAAGGTCAAATGAATACAGTGAAGCTAGTTTGCAGTCTTTCCATTTTCAGTTTGAAGTGATTGTGTTGGCTGTGTTGTTGGCTGTGTTGTTGGCTGTGTTGTTGGCTGTGTTGTTGGCTGTGTTGTTGGCTGTGTTGGTGGCTGTGTTGTTGGCTGTGTTGTTGGCTGTGTTGTTGGCTGTGTTGTTGGCTGTGTTGTTAGCTGTGTTGTTGGCTGTGTTGTTGGCTGTGTTGTTGGCTGTGTTGTTGGCTAGCTCCTCTGAACAACAGTGTCCTGATGCATCATTAGCTCATTGTTATTGATGTATCCAAATAAATGTCACTAGAAAACAGCTTAAACAAATGCAAATGCAGCTACTTTGCTGTTATTCTGTCTGCACTGTTTGTCTGTCTGCACTGACTGTAAATTAGCCGTAGTTGGCTAGCTAGCAAGCAAGGGATAAGAACGTTGTCAGCCAGTATGGCAATAAAACACTTAGAACAAACGACTGAGTCGCGTCCATAGATAGAGAACTAAAAGACTCAACGACTGGGTCACGTCTCTGGCAACCGAACCGATAGAACGAACGACCAGCCGGCTCGGGTAGCAACCCTAGATTTGTGTCAGGACTATATTTTATGGAAGGATGAAATAGTATTAAATAAATTCCTCAAAATATTTTTATTTATTCAAATATGTCAATCATTATTTGTATATGTTTGTAACTCGTTGTATAAAAGTGACTTTGTCTCGGGCCTAACAACACCGGCTTCTCGGGCATTATCACTTAAATAGTGCACTCGTTCCCATGGGGCCCTGGTCAAAAGTAGGAAACTATATACAGGCAGCTGTATATAATAAGGGAAACCCCAACATAAAGTGTCTTAATAGGGTGTTTGTCCACCACGAGCCAGAACAGATTCAATGCATCTTGGCATAGATTCTACTAGTGTCTGGAACTCTATTGGAGGGACGCGACACCGTTCCTCAATGAGAAATTCCATCATTTGGTGTTTTGTTGATGGCGGTGGAAAAACTCTGTCTCTCGTCGCCGCTCCAGAATCTCCCATTTGTTTTCAATTGGGTTAAAGTCTGATGACTGAGACTGACATGGCATATGGTTTACATCGTTTTCATGCTCAGTAAACCATTCAGTGACCTCTCGTGCCCTGTGGATGAGGACATTGTCATTCTACGGGGGGCATAGCCATGGTAGCCAAAAATAATGGCCTGCCCAGCATTTTCAAACATGACCCTAAGCATGATGGGATGCTAATTGCTAAATTAACTCAGGAATCACACCTGTGTGGAAGCATCTGCTTTCAATATGATTTGTATCCCTCATTTCCTCAAGTGTTTCCATTACTTTGGCAGTTACCTGTAGGTTGACAAATGGGATTGAATATCCGTCATGACAACACACCTTCATGGAAACCTTAGCAGAGTCAATCACAGACAGAGAGGTTTTAACACTCGAACCGCCATAGGCCAAAGGCCACTGACGTTTGATTTTTGTAAATTTAAACAAATCTGACAAAATCATCTCCTTCTCTGACTTTTCCTAAATGTTTGTATTTTACACTGCTCATTTGTCACAATTTTGAAATCACAAACAGAAACGTATTTAGAGCCATTTTACCCAGGTTTTTTCCCCCCACACCTATTCCTAAATTAACCCGCCAAAATGATGTTCTGTAGGACGTTGGTACCCAGCCAGGGGCTAATGCATCTCTCTCTCCTCACTGAATGAATGACAAATGGATGAATGGGCGATAATTGTGCACCTTATTTCACAATGTAATTGAAATGAGGCCTAACTGACTGATAAGGAGGGTGAAGAGGTCGATTTAATTTAGAAAGACCACAGTGTTATGATGAGGTTGTATTATGTCTATTCATCAGCAGCAAATAATGTGATGTGGGCCTCGGGGGTTGACACCGGTCTCTTTTACGTTTTACTTTGTTAAAAGAAGATTTTCCAGGACTGTTTTATTTACTGTAACTCTATAACGAATCAAACGTATTGAAAGGGAAATGACAACATGCTGTGTGTAGCAGTAGACCTTTAGAATAATGCAAAACATATCCTTGACTCTATCCAAGTTGATGAGCGGGAAACAAACGATGCCAGTCAGCCTGCACAGCCGGCCCATCGAAACTACAACTAAACTATACCGAAACTAATTTCACACATAACAGTTACCCTATAGACAAAGATTACATTGACAACAATCTGGTGAGTGACAATATTAGGCCCATCAATTGTCAAATTGTACATGAAGAGATGGGAGCATCTAATGCATGAAGAGATGGGAGCATCTTGTACGTGAAGAGATGGGAGCATCTTGTACATGAAGAGATGGGAGCATCTTGTACATGAAGAGATGGGAGCATCTAGTACGTGAAGAGATGGGAGCATCTTGTACATGAAGAGATGGGAACATCTTGTACATGAAGAGATGGGAGCATCTAATGCATGAAGAGATGGGAGCATCTAATGCATGAAGAGATGGGAGCATCTAATGCATGAAGAGATGGGAGCATCTTGTACATGAAGAGATGGGAGCATCTTGTACATGAAGAGATGGGAGCATCTTGTACATGAAGAGATGGGAACATCTTGTACATGAAGAGATGGGAGCATCTTGTACATGAAGAGATGGGAACATCTTGTACATGAAGAGATGGGAGCATCTTGTACATGAAGAGATGGGAGCATCTTGTACATGAAGAGATGGGAGCATCTTGTACATGAAGAGATGGGAGCATCTTGTACATGAAGAGATGGGAGCATCTAGTACATGAAGAGATGGGAGCATCTTGTAATTGACAGTTGCAGGGGAAAGGATCCTCACTTTATCAAATCCTCCTTCAGAGTCACATGCAGGTAAAACATTGTGATTTCTATATAGTATCTGAAAGAGCGTTGTCTGCCCTCTTTATGACACGTACCTTTGTCAAATTATTGTCATAATTCAAGAGGTGCAGCTCTATTTCCAAATGTCCCCCTTTTTCCATGAATATCTGTGCTGTCCATGCATTCAGCACTCACATGGCAGCTTTGTCTGGCTACTAAACCAAAAACTAGTAACGTAATAAACTTCCAATTAAAAACATGTTATTTATTTATCCAATTTATCCTTTCTAATTGTTCATGTGATTTTATTTAGGAATTCAGCAAATCATTTGACCTGTGACCCGGCTTGTTATATTATTGTTATATTTTAGTTTCTACTTTTTCAAAAGAAGCTGTAACTGGACGTTACTAATTACTTGAACTCTATTACTAATCGAATCTACAAATAAAGTGGATTAAATTAATTACACTGTAATGTTTTTATTGGAAGGGAAACGACAAATAGGCTTTAGGTCTACGTTTTTTTTCTAGGACTTTGTAGAATTATAAAAACATATCCTTGACTCTCTAAAAAATGTATATTGTTGTTATTTATTTATTGATATACTTCAGTGAATATTTCTTCATGAGATTAATACCTTATAATAGTTGATTAACCATTTATAATACTTTATAATAGTTGATTAACCATTTATAATACTTTATAATAGTTGATTAACCATTTATAATACTTTATAATAGTTGATTAACCATTTATAATACTTTATAATAGTTGAATAACCATTTATAATACTTTATAATAGTTGAATAACCATTTATAATACTTTATAATAGCTGATTAACCATTTATAATACTTTATAATCGTTGATTAACCATTTATAATACCTTATAATAGTTGATTAACCATTTATAATACTTTATAATAGTTGAATAACCATTTATAATACTTTATAATAGTTGATTAATTTATTCATTCATTTATCAAGCGTTGGTGTTTATGTTTGCTGCACCTTGCGGGTTGATATAAGGGACGCCCTGCAACGTTCTCTACTGGGTACTGATAGGCTGAAAGGGACACCCTGCAACGTTCTCTAGTGGGTACTGATAGGCTGAAAGGGACGCCCAGCAACGTTCTCTAGTGGGTACTGATAGGCTGAAAGGGACGCCCGGCAACGTTCTCTAGTGGGTACTGATAGGCTGAAAGGGACGCCCAGCAACGTTCTCTAGTGGGTACTGATAGGCTGAAAGGGACGCCCTGCAACGTTCTCTAGTGGGTACTGATAGGCTGAAAGGGACGCCCTGCAACGTTCTCTAGTGGGTACTGATAGGCTGAAAGGGACGCCCTGCAACGTTCTCTAGTGGGTACTGATAGGCTGAAAGGGACGTCCTGCAACGTTCTCTAGTGGGTACTGATAGGCTGAAAGGGACGCCCTGCAACGTTCTCTAGTGGGTACTGATAGGCTGAAAGGGACACCCGGCAACGTTCTCTAGTGGGTACTGAAAGGCTGAAAGGGACGCCCGGCAACGTTCTCTAGTGGGTACTGATAGGCTGAAAGGGACGCCCGGCAACGTTCTCTACTGGGTACTGATAGGCTGAAAGGGACACCCTGCAACGTTCTCTAGTGGGTACTGATAGGCTGAAAGGGACACCCTGCAACGTTCTCTAGTGGGTACTGATAGGCTGAAAGGGACACCCTGCAACGTTCTCTAGTGGGTACTGATAGGCTGAAAGGGACGCCCTGCAACGTTCTCTAGTGGGCACTGATAGGCTGAAAGGGACAACCTGCAACCTTCTCTAGTGGGTACTGATAGGCTGAAAGGGACGCCCGGCAATGTTCTCTAGTGGGTACTGATAGGCTGAAAGGGACGCCCTGCAACGGTCTCTAGTGGGTACTGATAGGCTGAAAGGGACGCCCTGCAACGGTCTCTACTGGGTACTGATAGGCTGAAAGGGACACCCTGCAACGTTCTCTAGTGGGCACTGATAGGCTGAAAGGGACGCCCTGCAACGTTCTCTAGTGGGTACTGATAGGCTGAAAGGGACACCCTGCAACGTTCTCTAGTGGGTACTGATAGGCTGAAAGGGACACCCTGCAACGTTCTCTAGTGGGTACTGATAGGCTGAAAGGGACGCCCTGCAACGTTCTCTAGTGGGTACTGATAGGCTGAAAGGGACGCCCTACAACGTTCTCTAGTGGGTACTTATAGGCTGAAAGGGACGCCCTGCAACGTTCTCTACTGGGTACTGATAGGCTGAAAGGGACGCCCTGCAACGTTCTCTAGTGGGTACTGATAGGCTGAAAGGGACGCCCTGCAACGTTCTCTACTGGGTACTGATAGGCTGAAAGGGACGCCCTGCAACGTTCTCTAGTGGGTACTGATAGGCTGAAAGGGACACCCTGCAACGTTCTCTACTGGGTACTGATAGGCTGAAAGGGACGCCCTGCAACGTTCTCTAGTGGGTACTGATAGGCTGAAAGGGACACCCTGCAACGTTCTCTAGTGGGTACTGATAGGCTGAAAGGGACGCCCGGCAACGTTCTCTAGTGGGCACTGATAGGCTGAAAGGGACGCCCGGCAACGTTCTCTAGTGGGTACTGATAGGCTGAAAGGGACGCCCTGCAACGTTCTCTACTGGGTACTGATAGGCTGAAAGGGACGCCCTGCAACGTTCTCTAGTGGGTACTGATAGGCTGAAAGGGACGCCCTGCAACGTTCTCTAGTGGGTACTGATAGGCTGAAAGGGACGCCCGGCAATGGTCTCTAGTGGGTACTGATAGGCTGAAAGGGACGCCCTGCAACGTTCTCTAGTGGGTACTGATAGGCTGAAAGGGACGCCCGGCAACGTTCTCTAGTGGGTACTGATAGGCTGAAAGGGACGCCCTGCAACGTTCTCTACTGGGTACTGATAGGCTGAAAGGGACGCCCTGCAACGTTCTCTAGTGGGTACTGATAGGCTGAAAGGGACGCCCTGCAACGTTCTCTAGTGGGTACTGATAGGCTGAAAGGGACGCCCTGCAACGTTCTCTACTGGGTACTGATAGGCTGAAAGGGACGCCCTGCAACGTTCTCTAGTGGGTACTGATAGGCTGAAAGGGACGCCCTGCAACGTTCTCTAGTGGGTACTGATAGGCTGAAAGGGACGCCCGGCAATGGTCTCTAGTGGGTACTGATAGGCTGAAAGGCCAGGCGGTTGTAGTGTTAAAGATAATAGCCTCATTCAACCTCATATACCACTAGAGGGACTGTAGACAGGCTGACAGGTAAGGGTTAAGGTATTAGTACTACTACAGACAGAAAGACTGACAGGTAAGGGTTAAGGTATTAGTACTACTACAGATAGAAAGACTGACAGGTAAGGGTTAAGGTATTAGTACTACCACTAGAGGGACTGTAGACAGGCTGACAGGTAAGGGTTAAGGTATTAGTACTACCACTAGAGGGACTGTAGACAGGCTGACAGGTAAGGGCTAAGGTATTAGTACTACCACTAGAGGGACTGTAGACAGGCTGACAGGTAAGGGTTAAGGTATTAGTACTACCACTAGAGGGACTGTAGACAGGCTGACAGGTAAGGGTTAAGGTATTAGTACTACCACTAGAGGGACTGTAGACAGGCTGACAGGTAAGGGTTAAGGTATTAGTACTACTACAGACAGAAAGACTGACAAGTAAGGGTTAAGGTATTAGTACTACTACTGTAGACAGGCTGACAGGTAAGGGTTAAGGTATTAGTACTACTACAGACAGATAGACTGACAGGTAAGGGTTAAGGTATTAGTACTACTACAGACAGAAAGACTGACATGTAAGGGTTAAGGTATTAGTACTACCACAGATAGAAAGACTGACAGGTAAGGGTTAAGGTATTAGTACTACTACAGACAGAAAGACTGACAGGTAAGGGTTAAGGTATTAGTACTACTACAGATAGAAAGACTGACAGGTAAGGGTTAAGGTATTAGTACTACCACTAGAGGGACTGTAGACAGGCTGACAGGTAAGGATTAAGGTATTAGTACTACCACAGACAGAAAGACTGACAGGTAAGGGTTAAGGTATTAGTACTACTACAGACAGAAAGACTGACATGTAAGGGTTAAGGTATTAGTACTACTACAGATAGAAAGACTGACATGTAAGGGTTAAGGTATTAGTACTACTACAGATAGAAAGACTGACATGTAAGGGTTAAGGTATTAGTACTACTACAGACAGAAAGACTGACAGGTAAGGGTTAAGGTATTAGTACTACTACAGACAGAAAGACTGACAGGTAAGGGTTAAGGTATTAGTACTACTACAGATAGAAAGACTGACATGTAAGAGTTAAGGGTTTGCTATGACCTTGACGGTCACCTCTTCAAGATAAATAAATGTTGCTCTTTCCTCTACAAGCTACTGACAGTAATTGATCTCTCTCTCAAATCAACCCAATAATAGCTCAATCTAAGCAGTTGATTTCTCAGACAATATCTGGCACAACTTAGAGAGAAAACAATAAGTGGACATGCTATTCCTGGAGATAGATGGAGGGATAGAGGGATGGAGAGATGGAGGGATGGAGGGATGGCTGGATGGAGAGATGGAGGGATGGAGAGATGGAGGGATGTATGGATGGAGAGATGGAGGGATGGAGAGATGGAGGGATGGATGGAGAGATGGAGAGATGGAGGGATGGAGAGATGGAGGGATGGATGGAGAGATGGAGAGATGGAGGGATGGAGAGATGGAGGCATGGAGGGATGGAGGGATAGAGGGATGGAGGGATGGAGGGATGGAGGGATGGAGGCATGGAGGGATGGAGAGATAGAGGGATGGAGGGATAGAGGGATGGAGGGATGGAGAGATGGAGGGATGGAGAGATGGAGGGATAGAGGGATGAAGAGATGGAGGGATGGAGTGATAGAGGGATGGAGAGATGGAGAGATGGAGGGTTTGAGAGATGGAGGGATGGAGGGATGGAGAGATGGATGGATAAAGGGACGGAGGGATGAAGAGATGGAGGGATGGAGAGATGGAGGGATGGAGGGATAGAGGGATGGCGGGATGAAGAGATGGAGGGATAGAGGGATGGAAGGATTGCGAGATGGAGGGATAGAGGGATGGAGGGATGGAGGGATGGAGGGATGGAGAGATGGAGGGATGGAGAGATGGAGGGATGGAGAGATAGAGCGATGGAGGGATGGAGGGATGGCGGGATGGAGGGATGGAGGCATGGAAGGATAGAGGGATGGAGGGATGGAGGTTAGCTATATCCTATAGGCTCCTAAATAGCTGTTGTCATTCCCACTGCAGCACCAACAATAATATGACATACACACACAATCACACTATGAGAGGTCTCAATAGGTGAAAGCAATATGACGGAAACCTCTCAAGTACTCTCACCTCTTCATGGTCATCACGAAGACAAAGAAAAGGACATGCGTCTCAAATCGCACCCTATTCCCTACGTATTGCACTACTTTAGATCAGAGCCCTATGGCACCCTATTCCCTACGTAGTGCACTACTTTTGGACAAAGCCCTATGGCACCCTATTCCCTACGTATTGCACTACTTTAGATCAGAGCCCTATGGCACCCTATTCCCTACGTAGTGCACTACTTTAGACCAGAGCCCTATGGGACCCTCCGTGGGTCCTGGTCAAAAGAACTGTGCCATTTGGGACGCACTCCATTGTCTCCGTGCTGGTCTGAAGTAATGGAAGTTAGAGGGGACATACTGTATATCAGCCTGAAGTCTAGGGGTCAAGGGTTATATCACCTCAGATCAGCCTAACTGCCGGGCCTTTCAGCTCTGTTCATTAACACACACTGTTTGTTTGGATGGAGACAGCAACCTATTCACTATATAGTGCACTACTTTAGACCAGAGCCCCATGGCAACCTATTCACTAAAGTAGAGGGATGAGAGGGATGAGAGGGATAAGAGGGAAGTAGAGGGAAGTAGAGGGATGAGAGGGATGAGAGGGATGAGAGGGAAGTAGAGGGATGAGAGGGAAGGAGAGGGATGAGAGGGAAGTAGAGGGATGAGAGGGAAGGAGAGGGATGAGAGGGATGAGAGGGAAGTAGAGGGAAGTAGAGGGATGAGAGGGACGAGAGGGAAGTAGAGGGATGAGAGGGCCGTGAGAATGAACAGTAGGGTTACTTTTCCTCCACAGTTTTCACCAAAGTGCAAAAGAACATGTGAAAATACACCAAGACTACCCCCAACTAGGACTGTGATGGTCAAGACTACCCCCAACTAGGACTGTGATGGTCAAGACTACCCCCAACTAGGACTGTGAGGGTCAAGACTACCCCCAACTAGGACTGTGATGGTCAAGACTACCCCCAACTAGGACTGTGATGGTCAAGACTACCCCCAACTAGGACTGTGATGGTCAAGACTACCCCCAACTAGGAATGTGATGGTCAATGAATTTTGGATGACGTTAATAGGCCAGCCAAATGACCGCGGTCTCCGTGACAACAGTTTGGAAAGAGCGTCAAAAAATCATAACTTACGCATATTTTTTCCTTTCCTCGATTCATGACTGTATGTGCTGCCATAGAACTAGAATGAATAGAACAGTCGTCCCCCATTCAAGTACATGATGAGATAATGGGTGGAATGGCAGCCATTGCGAGTGTAACCATTGGCGCAAAGCAGGAAGTAAAAGCAGGAAGTGTACCCATCAATATGTGCTGTGTTTTGTTGTTTCAACTCGACTCACGTGACAAAAAGTACATTCCATTGCATGGGCCACATCAGTCAACATCATTTGAATGAACATTCTACATTACCATGGAAATGATTGCATCACAATACCAGGCAGCCATTACGACTGTAACAATGAGTTTACCAGTCAAATTCCCAGGGTTAGAGGTTCCAGGCCTGTTCTGTTCAACACCTTGTTTGTTTCAGCAAGGGACAACAAAGTTTCACCACGTTGATAAGAGTTCACGGGTCGCGGTCGGTTGAGTGGTAAGGAGAAAGCAACCAACTATATTGTAGACGATGAGGAGTGAAGACAGGGGAGGTGCATCTGCGACAGCCGAAACATCGGACACTAATGTCGTTTTTTCCAACAGCAAGGCTCAGATCAACATGGCAGTGTTTCTAAAAGGTTTTCTTTCTAATGTTGAAATGAACATGTCTCTAACCTTCCTATTACACCTTCACAAACTGAACTCATATCTGTTATTGTTTACGTGTTATTGTGTTATTGTTTAGAGTATGTGTTTATGTGTTATTGTGTTATTGTTTAGAGTATGTGTTTATGTGTTTATGTGTTATTGTTTACGTGTTATGTGTTATTATTTATGTGTTATGTGTTATTGTTTATGTGTTTATGTGTTATGTGTTATGTGTTATTATTTATGTGTTATTGTTTATGTATTTATGTGTTTATATGTTATTGTTTATGTATTTATGTGTTTACGTGTTATTGTGTTATTGTTTAGAGTATGTGTTTATGTGTTATTGTTTACGTGTTATGTGTTATTGTTTATGTGTTTATGTGTTATTGTTTACGTGTTATGTGTTATTGTTTATGTGTTTATGTGTTATGTGTTATTGTTTATGTGTTATGTGTTATGTGTTATTGTTTATGTATTTATGTGTTTATGTGTTATTGTTTATGTGTTTATGTGTTATGTGTTATGTGTTATTGTTTATGTGTTATGTGTCATGTGTTATGTGTTATTGTTTATGTGTTATGTGTCATGTGTTATTGTTTATGTATTTATGTGTTTATGTGTTATTGTTTAGAGTATGTGTTATGTGTTATGTGTTATGTGTTATGTGTTATGTGTTATTGTTTATGTATTTATGTGTTTATATGTTATTGTTTATATGTTATGTGTTATTGTTTATGTGTTTATGTGTTTAGAGTATGTGTTTATGTGTTCTTGTTTATGTGTTTGTGTTTGTAACGGCTTTCTAGCTCTTCCTCCTCCTCGGACGAGGAGAGGAGAGAGGGATCGGAAGACCAATGTGCAGCGAGGTATTATTGTTATTGTTTATGTGTTTGTGTTATTGTTTATGTGTTTATGTGTTATTGTTTATGTGTTTAGAGTATGTGTTTATGTGTTTGTGTTATTGTTTATGTGTTTATGTGTTATTGTTTATGTGTTTGTGTTATTGTTTATGTGTTATTGTTTATGTGTTTAAGTGTTTATGTGTTATTGTTTATGTGTTTAAGTGTTTATGTGTTATTGCTTATGTGTTTGTGTCATTGTTTATGTGTTTATGTGTTATTGTTTATGTTTATGTGTTTATGTGTTATTGTTTATGTTTATGTGTTTATGTGTTATTGTTTATGTGTTTATGTGTTATTGTTTATGTGTTTATGTGTTTATGTTTAGAGTATGTGTTTATGTGTTATTTGTTTGTGTGTTATATGTTGTGTTTATGTTTGTGTTATTGTTTATGTGTTTATGTGTTATTGTTTATGTGTTTGTGTGTTTATGTTTAGAGTATGTGTTTGTGTGTTTATGTGTTATTTGTTTGTGTGTTATATGTTATGTGTTTATGTTTGTGTTATTGTTTATGTGTTTATGTGTTATTGTTTACGTGTTATTGTTTATGTGTTTATGTATTTCCCCATCAGCTGTTGCAGAAGCACCACAATCCCTGCCATGCCACGAGCTGTTGTTTAACTTGTTTTTAAAGGTCAATTTGCTGTTTTCACAGTAACTGGAGGTGGAAGGGAGTTCCACGCGATCATGACTCGATATAATACTGTGTGTTTGCCATATATTCAGTTTGGACTTGGGGACTGTGAAGAGACCCCTGGTGCATTTCTTGTGGGGTATGTAGGGGTGTCTGAAGAGACCCCTGGTGCATGTCTTGTGGGGTATGTAGGGGTGTCTGAAGAGACCCCTGGTGCATGTCTTGTGGGGTATGTAGGGGTGTCTGAAGAGACCCCTGGTGCATGTCTTGTGGGGTATGTAGGGGTGTCTGAAGAGACCCCTGGTGCATGTCTTGTGGGGTATGTAGGGGTGTCTGAAGAGACCCCTGGAGCATGTCTTGTGGGGTATGTATGGGGTGTCTGAAGAGACCCCTGGTGCATGTCTTGTGGGGTATGTAGGGGTTTCTGAAGAGACCCCTGGTGGCATGTCTTGTGGGGTATGTATGGTGTGTCTGAAGAGACCCCTGGTGGCATGTCTTGTGGGCTATGTATGGGGTGTCTGAAGAGACCCCTGGTGCATGTCTTGTGGGGTATGTATGGGGTGTCTGAGGAGACCCCTGGTGGCATGTTTTGTAGGGTATGTATGGGCGTCTGAAGAGACCCCTGTTGGCATGTCTTGTGGGCTATGTATGGGGTGTCTGAAGAGACCCCTGGTGCATGTCTTGTGGGGTATGTATGGGGTGTCTGAAGAGACCCCTGGTGCATGTCTTGTGGGGTATGTAGGGGTTTCTGAAGAGACCCCTGGTGGCATGTCTTGTGGGGTATGTATGGGGTGTCTGAAGAGACCCCTGGTGGCGTGTCTTGTGGGGTATGCAGGGGTGTCTGAAGAGACCCCTGGTGGCATGTCTTGTGGGGTATGTATGGGGTGTCTGAAGAGACCCCTGGTGGCATGTCTTGTGGGGTATGTCTGGGTGTCTGAAGAGACCCCTGGTGGCATGTCTTGTGGGGTATGTATGGGGTGTCTGAAGAGACCCCACGGGGCATGTCTTGTGGGGTATTTCTGGGTGTCTGAAGAGACCCCTGGTGGCATGTCTTGTGGGGAATGTCTGGGGTGTCTGAGCTGAATGCTATCTGATTATGTGGACAATCTGGAATTTTCATCACAGTAATATTTCTCACGGAAACTGGAAGAGAAGCAGGTAATCTCTCGTCAGGTAGCCTAGTGGTTAGAGTGTAGGGGTGGCAGGTAGCCTAGCGGTTAGAGTGTAGGGACAGCAGGTAGCCTAGTGGTTAGAGTGTAGGGACGGCAGGTAGCCTAGTGGTTAGAGTGTAGGGACGGCAGGTAGCCTAGTGGTTAGAGTATAGGGACGGCAGGTAGCCTAGTGGTTAGAATATAGGGACGGCAGGTAGCCTAGTGGTTAGAGTGTAGGGGCGGCAGGTAGCCTAGTGGTTAGAGTGTAGGGACGGCAGGTAGCCTAGTGGTTAGAGTGTAGGGACAGCAGGTAGCCTAGTGGTTAGTGTGTAGGGACGGCAGGTAGCCTAGTGGTTAGAGTGTAGGGACGGCAGGTAGCCTAGTGGTTAGAGTGCAGGGACGGCAGGTAGCCTAGTGGTTAGAGTGTAGGGACGGCAGGTAGCCTAGTGGTTAGGGTGTAGGGACGGCAGGTAGCCTAGTGGTTAGAGTGTAGGGGCGACAGGTAGCCTCGTGGTTAGAGTGTAGGGACGGCAGGTAGCCTAGTGGTTAGAGTGTAGGGATGGCAGGTAGACTAGTGGTTAGAGTATGGGATGGCAGGTAGCATAGTGGTTAGAGTATGGGATGGCAGGTAGCATAGTGGTTAGAGTGTAGGACTAGTAACCGTAAAGTTTTCAAGATCGAAACCACGAGCTGACAAGGTAAAACATCTGTCGTTCTGCCCCTGAACAAGGCTGTTAACCCACCGTTCCTAGGCCGTAATTGAAAATAAGAATTTGTTCTTAACTGACTTGCCTAGTTAAATAAATTAAAAATAATAATAAATCAACCAGGAAAGACTCCAATGTTTTCCACAGTTGTGTCAAGTTGGCTTGATGTCCATTGGGTGGTGGACCATTCTTGATATACATGGAAAACTGTTAAGCATGAAAAACCCAAAATTGGTGCAGTTCTTGAGACAAACCGGTGCGCCTGGCACCTGCTTACCGTACCCCATTCAAAGTCACTTCAATCTTTTGTCTTGCCCGTTCACCCTCTGAATGGCACACATACACAATCCATGTCTCAAGGCTTACAAGTCCTTCTTTAACCCGTCTCCTCCCCTTCATCTACACTGATTGAAGAGGATTTAACAAGTGACATCAATAAGGGATCATATCTTTCACCTGGATTCACCTGGTCAGTCTATGTCATGGAAAGACCAGGTGTTCATAATGTTTTGTACACTCACTCTATATATCCACTGTATACACGAATCGCGGCAAAGTTGGTTCCTGTTTCAGTCACGTACATGGTCACGTTCGCGTGGGTCAAACACAAACACCCTAATGATTGGTTGACTATGGAGACTCCCACAATGCAGGCGATGGTGGAGAGAACCTACAGGAACTTGCAGTCCACTGCAGTCAAAACCTTCATGTAGACGCAAGTCTGAAAAAGTGTATCCCCATAACGCAACACACTTGTAAAGGTAGGTGACGAAAAGTGATCCACTATGTTATCGCTGAGGCAGACTCAACCGAATCCTCGGCCGGCCCTTCTTCAATCCACTGTTCCTTCACCAGATGTTCTTATTTTGGTTAATTCTTTTTACAGTTATGACGTTTATTTTATTTTCACGTCGTTCTTCATCCAGAACCGTCAGTTACACGGTTATACGGTAATAGTGCCAGAACTACCTCAGACCCTCCTTTCCCGAGCAGATACCGCTGTGCTACATACTGCTCCTGTTAGCGAATAACAAGTTGTGTGAGTATGACTGTGTGTCTGTGTGTGTGTGTGTGTGTGTGTATGTGTGTCTGTGTGTGTGTGTGTGTGTCTGTGTGTGAGTATGTCTGTGTGTGGGCTGCTAGTGTGAACAACTTCTGTTCCTTCTATCCATCCCAAAAAATCTAACTTTCATGTTTCCCTCCTACAAACTGTACCTCTCTTTATAAAGTGCAGCAGAGTGACACAGAGAGAGAGTGTGAGAGAGAGAGAGAGAAAGAGAGACAGAGAGAGAGAGAGCTAAATAAATACATAAATAAAGAGAGAGTGGGAGAGAGAGATAGAGAGAGAGAGAGAGAGAGAGAGAGAGAGAGAGAGAGAGAGAGAGAGAGAGAGAGAGAGAGAGAGTTAGAGAGAGAGAGAGAGAGACAGAGACAGAGAGAGACAGACAGAGAGCGAGAGAGAGAGAGAGAGAGACAGAGAGCGAGAGAGAGAGAGACACAACTGAATGCTCTGTATTGCAGACAGTCAGCCAGTCAGTCAGTCAGACAGCCAGTCAGACAGACAGTCAGACAGACAGTCAGCCAGTCAGCCAGTCAGTCAGCCAGTCAGCCAGTCAGTCAGACAGTCAGTCAGTGAGACAGCCAGTCAGCCAGTCAGCCAGTCAGTCAGCCAGTCAGTGAGACAGCCAGTCAGCCAGTCAGTTAGTCAGCCAGTCAGACAGTCAGACAGTCAGACAGACAGTCAGACAGACAGTCAGCGAGACAGCCATATTGAAATAAAATATATTAATAAACCAATAGATGAAACATTTCTGAATAAATATCCAACCCAGCATGGAGGAGAACAGAGATGGGATCAGGGGTATTACTGGTTATATTAAAGGGATAAGGTTCAGCTACTGGATATTGAGATATTAAAATGCAAGGTCCTGTAGATGTGGGGACATTAAAGGCACTGTTTGGCCCTTGTAGATGTAGGAATATTAAAGGCACGGTGGATCCCTTTTAGATGCAGGGACATTAAAGAGACGGTTCAGTCTCCTGTGGATTCTGGAATATTAAAGGGACGGTGGAGCCCTTTTAGATGCAGGGACATTAAAGAGACGGTTCAGTCTCCTGTGGGGCAGTGTGTCCACATGGGCTGGCCTGCATGCTGTGTACCAGGAGATGGAGGATGAAGAGATTATGTGACGTTGAGGTAAAAAGCAGCCCGACTCTACAGGACAACTACAACATAGATAGACTATTGATTTTAACCGCTAATCCTACCCTTGACCTTTAACATGTAACCTTGATTCTAATCCTAATCTCAACCGATTACTTTAAACATAATGTTTGGATTAAGGACATTTCCACATTAACGACTTCAACAATCTCCATCATTATGCCATTGATTTGTACCACTAATCCTAACCTGGACCCTTACTCTGTGACTTTAAACATAATCCTAATCCTAACCTGGACCCTTACTCTGTGACTTTAAACATAATCCTAATCCTAACCTGGACCCTTACTCTGTGACTTTAAACATAATCCTAATCCTAACCTGGACCCTTACTCTGTGACTTTAAACATAATCCTAATCCTAACCTGGACCCTTACTCTGTGACTTTAAACATAATCCTAACCTCAACCTGGACCCTTACTCTGTGCCCTTAAATATAATCCTAATCCTAACCTGGACCCTTACTCTGTGACTTTAAACATAATCCTAATCCTAACCTGGACCCTTACTCTGTGCCCTTAAATATAATCCTAATCCTAACCTGGACCCTTACTCTGTGACTTTAAACATAATCCTAATCCTAACCTGGACCCTTACTCTGTGACTTTAAACATAATCCTAATCCTAACCTGGACCCTTACTCTGTGCCCTTAAACATAATCCTAATCCTAACCTGGACCCTTACTCTGTGACTTTAAACATAATCCTAATCCTAACCTGGACCCTTACTCTGTGACTTTAAACATAATCCTAACCTCAACCTGGACCCTTACTCTGTGCCCTTAAATATAATCCTAATCCTAACCTGGACCCTTACTCTGTGACTTTAAACATAATCCTAATCCTAACCTGGACCCTTACTCTGTGCCCTTAAATATAATCCTAATCCTAACCTGGACCCTTACTCTGTGACTTTCAACATAATCCTAATCCTAACCTGGACCCTTACTCTGTGACTTTAAACATAATCCTAATCCTAACCTGGACCCTTACTCTGTGCCCTTAAATATAATCCTAAGCCTAACCTGGACCCTTACTCTGTGACTTTCAACATAATCCTAATCCTAACCTGGACCCTTACTCTGTGACCTTAAACATAAACCTAATCCTAACCTGGACCCTTACTCTGTGACTTTCAACATAATCCTAATCCTAACCTGGACCCTTACTCTGTGACTTTAAACATAATCCTAATCCTAACCTGGACCCTTACTCTGTGACCTTAAACATAAACCTAATCCTAACCTGGACCCTTACTCTGTGACTTTCAACATAATCCTAATCCTAACCTGGACCCTTACTCTGTGACTTTCAACATAATCCTAACCTGGACCCTTACTCTGTGACTTTCAACATAATCCTAATCCTAACCTGGACCCTTACTCTGTGACTTTCAACATAATCCTAATCCTAACCTGGACCCTTACTCTGTGACTTTCAACATAATCCTAATCCTAACCTGGACCCTTACTCTGTGACTTTAAACATAATCCTAATCCTAACCTGGACCCTTACTCTGTGACTTTAAACATAATCCTAATCCTAACCTGGACCCTTATTCTGTGACCATAATCCTTACCCTAACCCTAAACATGACATAACCAGAACACTTTTCTTTGAGCTGGAAAGCATCTGACTTCCAAGATCTATCATTTTCTCCATCTTGATATGGATTTCAACCAGTAATCCTTGACCTGTATCTTAACCTTTAACCTCTAACATAATCCAAACATTAACCCTAATTTTAGACAATTACTTTAATAACCATAATGTTTTCTTTGAGCTGTATTGATTCTTGAGATCTACTGATTTAATATAATAATAAAAACGAGTTAATTTGATCCATGTTAAAATCTATACGTAGAGGTGTTTGTGGAGCTGTCAGTAGCCCTACTGCCCTATCTGTAACCAGTCAGCTGTTTGTGGAGCTGTCAGTAGCCCTACTGCCCTATCTGTAACCAGTCAGCTGTTGGTGGAGCTGTCAGTCGCCCTACTGCCCTATCTGTAACCAGTCAGCTGTTGGTGGAGCTGTCAGCAGTCATACTGCCCTATCTGTAACCAGTCAGCTGTTAGTGGAGCTGTCAGCAGTCATACTGCCCTATCTGTAACCAGTCAGCTGTTAGTGGAGCTGTCAGCAGTCATACTGCCCTATCTGTAACCAGTCAGCTGTTAGTGGAGCTGTCAGCAGTCATACTGCCCTATCTGTAACCAGTCAGCTGTTGGTGGAGCTGTCAGTAACCCTACTGCCCTATCTGTAACCAGTCAGCTGTTAGTGGAGCTGTCAGTAACCCTACTGCCCTATCTGTAACCAGTCAGCTGTTAGTGGAGCTGTCAGTAGCCCTACTGCCCTATCTGTGACCAGTCAGCTGTTAGTGGAGCTGTCAGTAGCCCTACTGCCCTATCTGTAACCAGTCAGCTGTTAGTGGAGCTGTCAGTAGCCCTACTGCCCTATCTGTAACCAGTCAGCTGTTAGTGGAGCTGTCAGTAGCCCTACTGCCCTATCTGTAACCAGTCAGCTGTTAGTGGAGCTGTCAGTAGCCCTACTGCCCTATCTGTAACCAGTCAGCTGTTAGTGGAGCTGTCAGTAGCCCTACTGCCCTATCTGTAACCAGTCAGCTGTTAGTGGAGCTGTCAGTAGCCCTACTGCCCTATCTGTAACCAGTCAGCTGTTAGTGGAGCTGTCAGTAGCCCTACTGCCCTATCTGTAACCAGTCAGCTGTTAGTGGAGCTGTCAGTAGCCCTACTGTCCTATCTGTAACCAGTCAGCTGTTAGTGGAGCTGTCAGTAACCCTACTGCCCTATCTGTAACCAGTCAGCTGTTTGTGGAGCTGTCAGTAGCCCTACTGCCCTATCTGTAACCAGTCAGCTGTTAGTGGAGCTGTCAGTAACCCTACTGCCCTATCTGTAACCAGTCAGCTGTTAGTGGAGCTGTCAGTAGCCCTACTGCCCTATCTGTAACCAGTCAGCTGTTAGTGGAGCTGTCAGTAGCCCTACTGCCCTATCTGTAACCAGTCAGCTGTTAGTGGAGCTGTCAGTAGCCCTACTGCCCTATCTGTAACCAGTCAGCTGTTAGTGGAGCTGTCAGTAGCCCTACTGCCCTATCTGTAACCAGTCAGCTGTTAGTGGAGCTGTCAGTAGCCCTACTGCCCTATCTGTGACCAGTCAGCTGTTAGTGGAGCTGTCAGTAGCCCTACTGCCCTATCTGTGACCAGTCAGCTGTTAGTGGAGCTGTCAGTAGCCCTACTGCCCTATCTGTGACCAGTCAGCTGTTAGTGGAGCTGTCAGTAGCCCTACTGCCCTATCTGTAACCAGTCAGCTGTTAGTGGAGCTGTCAGTAGCCCTACTGCCCTATCTGTAACCAGTCAGCTGTTAGTGGAGCTGTCAGTAGCCCTACTGCCCTATCTGTAACCAGTCAGCTGTTTGTGGAGCTGTCAGTAGCCCTACTGCCCTATCTGTAACCAGTCAGCTGTTAGTGGAGCTGTCAGTAGCCCTACTGCCCTATCTGCAATCAGTGGTACCAGTCTGTGTCTGTGGCTGTGTCTGTGCCTGTGTCTGTGCCTGTGTCTGTGCCTGTGTCTGTGCCTGTGCCTGTGCCTGTGGCTGTGGCTGTGTCTGTCTGTGTCTGTGTGTGTCTGTGTGTGTGTGTGTGTGTGTGTGTGTGTGTGTGCGTGCGTGCGTGCGTGCGTGCGTGCGTGCGTGCGTGCGTGCGTGTGTGTGTGCGTGCGTGCGTGTGTGTGTGTGAAGCCTTGTATAGCCAGCTACACTAACGAGCTAGAACAGTAATGAAACAACTTTGGCAAACGAGCTTGTCTTTAAATCCAATTATCTCGGGGGGTGTCACATCCATTGAGAGTGAAAGCATAGAAATATCATTGGTTATTTAGCCTGTAAAAGGACAGAGGACCACTGAGGTAATACAACAGCTCTGGGTTTATTATTTTGATGACATTTTGGTTCACAACTTGATTCATGATTAGGTCGTTTGATTCATAAACGTATCTGGTTAGCATCCATTGTTGTTATTGTTAAGCACTGCAGCAAATAGGACAACTGGAATAGAGATGGTACTATGATTTAGAGCCCACTGCAGCAAATAGGACAACTGGAATACAGATGGTACTATGATTTAGAGCCCACTGCAGCAAATAGGACAACTGGAACAGAGATGGTACTATGATTTAGAGCCCACTGCAGCAAATAGGACAACTAGAACAGGGATGGTACTATGATTTAGAGCCCACTGCAGCAAATAGGACAACTAGAACAGAGATGGTACTATGATTTAGAGCCCAGTGTTTTGCACAACCATGTGACATGACTGGATGTAAACCTTTATTTTTTTTAAATAATGCATTAAACGTTTTATGTCAGATTGTCCAGTACCTCTCTCAGACATTTGTATACATTTTTGGTTTAAGTCCCATTTTCTAAATAAGGCTTAGTTAAGCAATAAGGCCCGAGGAGGTCTGGTATCTGGCCAATGTACCACAGCTAAAGGATGTTCTTAGGCACGACGCAACACAGAGTGCCTGGACACAGCACTTGGTACATATATCACAAACCCCCAAGGAGCCTTATTGCTGTTATAAACTGGTTACCAACGTAATTAGAGCAATAAAACAAAACAATTTGTCATACCCGTGGTATACGGTCTGATATACCATAGATGTCAGCCAATCAGCATTGAGGGCACGAACCACACCGTTTATAATACAGGATACAATCTTGCTTTGTGTAACTTTGTGTAAGGTCAGAGAGGAACAGAACAGAGTACTGAATACAACACAACAGAACAGAGTACTGAATACAACACAACAGAACAGAGTACTGAATACAACACAACAGAACAGAGTACTGAATACAACACAACAGAACAGAGTACTGAATACAACACAACAGAACAGAGTACTGAATACAACACAACAGAACAGAGTACTGAATACAACACACCAGAACACAGTACTGAATACAACACAACAGAATACAGTACTGAATACAATACAACAGAACAGAGTACTGAATACAACACAACAGAATACAGTACTGAATACAATACAACAGAACAGAGTACTGAATACAGTACTGAATACAAACAGACTAAGTACTGAATACAACAGACGAGTACTGAATACAACACAACAGAATACAGTACTGAATACAACACAACAGAATACAGTACTGAATACAACACAACAGAATACAGTACTGAATACAACACAACAGAATACAGTACTGAATACAACACAACAGAATAGAGTACTGAATACAACACAACAGAATACAGTACTGAATACAATACAACAGAATAGAGTACTGAATACAACACAACAGAATAGAGTACTGAATACAACACAACAGAATAGAGTACTGAATACAATACAACAGAACAGAGTACTGAATACAACACAACAGAATACAGTACTGAATACAACACAACAGAATACAGTACTGAATACAATACAACAGAACAGAGTACTGAATACAATACAACAGAACAGAGTACTGAATACAACACAACAGAACAGAGTACTGAATACAACACAACAGAACAGAGTACTGAATACAATACAACAGAACAGAGTACTGAATACAACACAACAGAATAGAGTACTGAATACAATACAACAGAACAGAGTACTGAATACAATACAACAGAACAGAGTACTGAATACAATACAACAGAACAGAGTACTGAATACAACAACAGAACAGAGTACTGAATACAACACAACAGAACAGAGTACTGATACAACACAACAGAACAGAGTACTGAATACAACACACCAGAACACCAGTACTGAATACAACACAACAAATACAGTACTGAATACAATACAACAGAACGAGTACTGAATACACACAACAGAATACAGTACTGAATACAATACAACAGAACATAGTACTGATACAACACAACAGAATACAGTACTGAAGAACACAACAGAATACAGTACTGATACAACACAACAGA
>NC_052311.1:1889638-1914638 GCF_016432855.1 Salvelinus namaycush
ATACAGTACCTGAATACAACACAACAGAATAGAGTACTGAATACAACACAACAGAATAGAGTACTGAATACAACACAACAGAATAGAGTACTGAATACAACACAACAGAATAGAGTACTGAATACAACTCAACAGAATAGAGTACTGAATACAACACACAACGAATACAGTACTGAATACAACACAACAGAACAGAGTACTGAATACAACACAACAGAATACAGTACTGAATACAATACAACAGAACAGAGTACTGAATAGAACACAACAGAATACAGTACTGAATACAACACAACAGAACAGAGTACTGAATAGAACACAACAGAACAGAGTACTGAATACAACACAGCAGAATACAGTACTGAATACAATACAAAAGAATACAGTACTGAATACAACACAACAGAATACAGTACTGAATACAACACAACAGAATACAGTACTGAATACAACACAACAGAATACAGTACTGAATACAACCACAAATACAGTACTGAATCAACACAACATAATACAGTACTGAATACAATACAACAGAATACAGTACTGAATACAACACAACAGAATACAGTACTGAATACAACACAACAGAATACAGTACTGAATACAACACAACAGAACAGAGTACTGAATAGAACACAACAGAATACAGTACTGAATACAACACAGCAGAATACAGTACTGAATACAATACAAAATAATACAGTACTGAATACAACACAACAGAATACAGTACTGAATACAATACAAAAGAATACAGTACTGAATACAACACAACAGAATACAGTACTGAATACAACACAACAGAATACAGTACTGAATACAACACAACAGAATCCAGTACTGAATACAACACAACATAATACAGTACTGAATACAATACAACAGAATACAGTACTGAATACAACACAACAGAATACAGTACTGAATACAATACAACAGAATACAGTACTGAATAGAACACAACAGAACAGAGTACTGAATACAACACAACAGAATACAGTACTGAATACAACACAACAGAATACAGTACTGAATACAACACAACAGAACAGAGCAGGACTGTGAGATGAAGAGTCAGTGTTGACAGTAACAGAGATTAAATAGATATCAAGGTATCCTAAACTAGCCAGCATGACTGTTTCCCAAATGCACCGTATTCCCAAAAGGTCCTGGTCAAAAGTAGTGCACTGTAGGGTGCCCTATGACTGTAGGGTGCCCTATGACTGTAGGGTGCCCTATGACTGTAGGGTGCCCTATGACTGTAGGGTGCCCTTTGGGACACAGCCTATGAATTGGCTCCTAATGATAGTTAATTAATAATGAGATACAACTATCACTGATTAATTAATGTCACTGGCATCGCCTGAAGGAAGTTACATCACGTTCTCTAGGTTTGACTGTCATTCTGCTATAGCTGGGTTTAACTGTCATTCTGTTATAGCTGGGTTTGACTGTCATTCTGCTACAGCTGGGTTTGACTGTCATTCTGCTGTAGCTGGGTTTGACTGTCATTCTGCTATAGCTGGGTTTGACTGTCATTCTGTTATAGCTGGGTTTGACTGTCATTCTGTTATAGCTGGGTTTGACTGTCATTCTGCTATAGCTGGGTTTGACTGTCATTCTGCTATAGCTGGGTTTACTGTCATTCTGTTATAGCTGGGTTTGACTGTCATTCTGTTATAGCTGGGGTGGACTGTCATTCTGCTGTAGCTGGGTTTGACTGTCATTCTGCTATAGCTGGGTTTGACTGTCATTCTGTTATAGCTGGGGTTTACTGTCATTCTGTTATAGCTGGGTTTGACTGTCATTCTGTTATAGCTGGGTTTACTGTCATTCTGCTATAGCTGGGTTTGACTGTCATTCTGCTATAGCTGGGGTGGACTGTCATTCTGCTGTAGCTGGGTTTGACTGTCATTCTGTTATAGCTGGGTTTGACTGTCATTCTGTTATAGCTGGGTTTGACTGTCATTCTGCTATAGCTGGGTTTGACTGTCATTCTGTTATAGCTAGATTTGACTGTCATTCTGTTATAGCTGGGGTTGACTGTCAATCTGTTATAGCTGGGTTTGACTGGCATTCTGTTATAGCTGGAGTTTACTGTCATTCTGTTATAGCTGGGTTTGACTGTCAGTCTCTGATAGCTGGGTTTGACTGTCATTCTGTACTAAGAGTGGAAGTTAGGCTAGTATGTTCTGAACTAGAGGGGAAGTTAGGCTAGTATGTTCTGAACTAGAGGGGATTAGGCTAGTATGTTCTGAACTAGAGGGGAAGTTAGGCTAGTAGTTCTGAACTAGGGGGAAGGTAGGCTAGTATGTTCTGAACTAGAGGGGAAGTTAGGCTAGTATGTTCTGAACTAGAGGGGAGTTAGGCTAGTATGTTCTGAACTAGAGGGGAAGTAGGCTAGTATGTTCTGAACTAGAGGGTGAAGGTAGGCTAGTATGTTCTGAACTAGAGGGGAAGTTAGGCTAGTATGTTCTGAACTAGAGGGGGAAGTTAGGCTAGTATGTTCTGAACTAGAGGGGGAAGTTAGGCTAGTATGTTCTGAACTAGAGGGGAAGTTAGGCTAGTATGTTCTGAACTAGAGGGTGAAGGTAGGCTAGTATGTTCTGAACTAGAGGGTGAAGGTAGGCTAGTATGTTCTGAACTAGAGGGGAAGTTAGGCTAGTATGTTCTGAACTAGAGGGGGAAGTTAGGCTAGTATGTTCTGAACTAGAGGGGGAAGTTAGGCTAGTATGTTCTGAACTAGAGGGGGAAGTTAGGCTAGTATGTTCTGAACTAGAGGGGAAGTTAGGCTAGTATGTTCTGAACTAGAGGGGGAAGTTAGGCTAGTATGTTCTGAACTAGAGGGGAAGTTAGGCTAGTATGTTCTGAACTAGAGGGGAAGTTAGGCTAGTATGTTCTGAACTAGAGGGGAAGTTAGGCTAGTATGTTCTGAACTAGAGGGTGAAGGTAGGCTAGTATGTTCTGAACTAGAGGGTGAAGTTAGGCTAGTATGTTCTGAACTAGAGGGGAAGTTAGGCTAGTATGTTCTGAACTAGAGGGGAAGTTAGGCTAGTATGTTCTGAACTAGAGGGGAAGTTAGGCTAGTATGTTCTGAACTAGAGGGGGAAGTTAGGCTAGTATGTTCTGAACTAGAGGGGGAAGTTAGGCTAGTATGTTCTGATCTAGAGGGGGAAGTTAGGCTAGTATGTTCTGAACTAGAGGGGGAAGTTAGGCTAGTATGTTCTGAACTAGAGGGGAAGTTAGGCTAGTATGTTCTGAACTAGAGGGGAAGAGGAGGGAATAATTTAACCCAATTAAACTTCAAGATTATTCAGACGGAAGAGTCCAGGAAGTTTCATGATTACACTGTCAAAATATACAGCTGGCAGCATCTCGAGAAGACATTGATTGACACACAGCTCTTCAGAACCAGTACAGTTTACACCATGACCAGAATGTTCTGGAAGACAGGGAAGAGGAAGGAAGGGGCCTGATATTCAGGTAGCCCGACAGAACACACTAATTGACACTCCTCCTCTCTCAGCGAGATTCATGGGATCTCGGAGCAGCAGGAGGTATCAGGTCACCCGGTTTTAATTGTATCAGTCTGCCTCTCATACGGCATCCAATACCCCTATATAGTTCACTACCTTTGACCAGAGCCCTACGGCACCCTCTTCCCTATATAGTTCACTACCTTTGACCAGAGCCCTACGGCACCCTCTTCCCTATATAGTTCACTACCTTTGACCAGAGCCCTATGGCACCCTCTTCCCTATATAGTTCACTACCTTTGACCAGAGCCCTATGGCACCCTCTTCCCTATATAGTGCACTACCATTGACCAGAGTCCTATGGCACCCTCTTCCCTATATAGTTCACTACCTTTGACCAGAGCCCTATGGCACCCTCTTCCCTATATAGTTCACTACCTTTGACCAGAGCCCTACGGCACCCTCTTCCCTATATAGTTCACTACCTTTGACCAGAGCCCTATGGCACCCTCTTCCCTATATAGTTCACTACCTTTGACCAGAGCCCTACGGCACCCTCTTCCCTATATAGTTCACTACCTTTGACCAGAGCCCTGTGGCACCCTCTTCCCTATATAGTGCACTACCTTTGACCAGAGCCCTGTGGCACCCTCTTCCCTATATAGTGCACTACCTTTGACCAGAGCCCTGTGGCACCCTCTTCCCTATATAGTGCACTACCTTTGACCAGAGCCCTGTGGCACCCTCTTCCCTATATAGTTCACTACCTTTGACCAGAGCCCTATGGCACCCTCTTCCCTATATAGTTCACTACCTTTGACCAGAGCCCTACGGCACCCTCTTCCCTATATAGTTCACTACCTTTGACCAGAGCCCTATGGCACCCTCTTCCCTATATAGTTCACTACCTTTGACCAGAGCCCTATGGCACCCTCTTCCCTATATAGTTCACTACCTTTGACCAGAGCCCTACGGCACCCTCTTCCCTATATAGTTCACTACCTTTGACCAGAGCCCTATGGCACCCTCTTCCCTATATAGTTCACTACCTTTGACCAGAGCCCTACGGCACCCTCTTCCCTATATAGTTCACTACCTTTGACCAGAGCCCTATGGCACCCTCTTCCCTATATAGTTCACTACCTTTGACCAGAGCCCTACGGCACCCTCTTCCCTATATAGTTCACTACCTTTGACCAGAGCCCTACGGCACCCTCTTCCCTATATAGTTCACTACCTTTGACCAGAGCCCTATGGCACCCTCTTCCCTATATAGTTCACTACCTTTGACCAGAGCCCTGTGGCACCCTCTTCCCTATATAGTTCACTACCTTTGACCAGAGCCCTACGGCACCCTCTTCCCTATATAGTTCACTACCTTTGACCAGAGCCCTATGGCACCCTCTTCCCTATATAGTTCACTACCTTTGACCAGAGCCCTACGGCACCCTCTTCCCTATATAGTTCACTACCTTTGACCAGAGCCCTACGGCACCCTCTTCCCTATATAGTTCACTACCTTTGACCAGAGCCCTACGGCACCCTCTTCCCTATATAGTTCACTACCTTTGACCAGAGCCCTACGGCACCCTCTTCCCTATATAGTTCACTACCTTTGACCAGAGCCCTATGGCACCCTCTTCCCTATATAGTTCACTACCATTGACCAGTGCCCTATGGCACCCTCTTCCCTATATAGTTCACTACCTTTGACCAGAGCCCTACGGCACCCTCTTCCCTATATAGTTCACTACCTTTGACCAGAGCCCTATGGCACCCTCTTCCCTATATAGTTCACTACCTTTGACCAGAGCCCTACGGCACCCTCTTCCCTATATAGTTCACTACCTTTGACCAGAGCCCTACGGCACCCTCATCCCTATATAGTTCACTACCTTTGACCAGAGCCCTTTGGCACCCTCTTCCCTATATAGTTCACTACCTTTGACCAGAGCCCTATGGCACCCTCTTCCCTATATAGTTCACTACCTTTGACCAGTGCCCTATGGCACCCTCTTCCCTATATAGTTCACTACCTTTGACCAGAGCCCTACGGCACCCTCTTCCCTATATAGTTCACTACCTTTGACCAGAGCCCTATGGCACCCTCTTCCCTATATAGTTCACTACCTTTGACCAGAGCCCTACGGCACCCTCTTCCCTATATAGTTCACTACCTTTGACCAGAGCCCTACGGCACCCTCTTCCCTATATAGTTCACTACCTTTGACCAGAGCCCTTTGGCACCCTCTTCCCTATATAGTTCACTACCTTTGACCAGAGCCCTGTGGCACCCTCTTCCCTATATAGTTCACTACCTTTGACCAGTGCCCTATGGCACCCTCTTCCCTATATAGTTCACTACCTTTGACCAGAGCCCTACGGCACCCTCTTCCCTATATAGTTCACTACCTTTGACCAGAGCCCTATGGCACCCTCTTCCCTATATAGTTCACTACCTTTGACCAGAGCCCTACGGCACCCTCTTCCCTATATAGTTCACTACCTTTGACCAGAGCCCTACGGCACCCTCTTCCCTATATAGTTCACTACCTTTGACCAGAGCCCTTTGGCACCCTCTTCCCTATATAGTTCACTACCTTTGACCAGAGCCCTATGGCACCCTCTTCCCTATATAGTTCACTACCTTTGACCAGAGCCCTACGGCACCCTCTTCCCTATATAGTTCACTACCTTTGACCAGAGCCCTACGGCACCCTCTTCCCTATATAGTTCACTACCTTTGACCAGAGCCCTGTGGCACCCTCTTCCCTATATAGTTCACTACCTTTGACCAGAGCCCTATGGCACCCTCTTCCCTATATAGTTCACTACCTTTGACCAGAGCCCTATGGCACCCTCTTCCCTATATAGTTCACTACCTTTGACCAGAGCCCTACGGCACCCTCTTCCCTATATAGTTCACTACCTTTGACCAGAGCCCTATGGCACCCTCTTCCCTATATAGTTCACTACCTTTGACCAGAGCCCTACGGCACCCTCTTCCCTATATAGTTCACTACCTTTGACCAGAGCCCTACGGCACCCTCTTCCCTATATAGTTCACTACCTTTGACCAGAGCCCTGTGGCACCCTCTTCCCTATATAGTTCACTACCTTTGACCAGAGCCCTATGGCACCCTCTTCCCTATATAGTTCACTACCTTTGACCAGAGCCCTACGGCACCCTCTTCCCTATATAGTTCACTACCTTTGACCAGAGCCCTACGGCACCCTCTTCCCTATATAGTTCACTACCTTTGACCAGAGCCCTACGGCACCCTCTTCCCTATATAGTTCACTACCTTTGACCAGAGCCCTACGGCACCCTCTTCCCTATATAGTTCACTACCTTTGACCAGAGCCCTACGGCACCCTCTTCCCTATATAGTTCACTACCTTTGACCAGAGCCCTACGGCACCCTCTTCCCTATATAGTTCACTACCTTTGACCAGAGCCCTACGGCACCCTCTTCCCTATATCATCCAGGTCTCTCCATCGAGAGGAAAAGCTCTGAAATATGAACATCGAGGGAGAAGGTCATCCAGTCAAAAAAATACTCCAAGGAAGAAACGTACAACAACAAAAAAGACTGAATATCTAAACTACGTTGACAGTCTCTTTCAGTGTTTCTGACACTGAAAGAGATGTGATGTGATGTGATGAGATGTGATGTTTTTTTTTAAATTAATTTAACTAGGCAAGTCAGTTAAGAACAAATTCTAATTTACAATGACGGCCGACCGGGGAACAAGTGGGTTAACTGTCTTGTTCAGGGGCAAAACTACATATTTTTACCTTGTCAGCTCGGGGATTCAATCCAGCAACCTTTCAGTTACCGGCCCAAAGCTCTAACCACTAGGCTATGTGCCTCCCCTGAGTAGTCATTGTTCCCTGAGACAGTGGTGGGGATGTCAGAAGTCATTGACCCCTGAGACAGCGGTGGTGATGTCAGAAGTCATTGACCCCTGAGACAGCTGTGGTGATGTCAGAAGTCATTGACCCCTGAGACAGCTGTGGTGATGTCAGAAGTCATTGACCCCTGAGAGAGTCGTGGTGATTTCAGAAGTCATTGGACCCTGAGACAGCATGTTCTGCTACCAAATGGCTCCCTATTCCGTATATAACCAGGGCCCATAGAGCCACTACATACCCTATATAGGGAATAGGGTGCTATTTGGGACACACACTTAATATCTGGTAACCAGGGCTTCCTTTAGACTATGTAGAGCAGCTAGTAATGTCTGGTAACCCGGGCTTCCTTTAGACTACGTAGAGCTGGTAATGTCTGGTAACCAGGGCTTCCTTTAGACTATGTAGAGCAGCTAGTAATGTCTGGTAACCAGGGCTTCCTTTAGACTATGTAGAGCAGGTAATGTCTGGTAACCAGGGCTTCCTTTAGACTACGTAGAGCTAGCAATGTCTGGTAACCAGGGCTTCCTTTAGACTATGTAGAGCTGGTAATGTCTGGTAACCAGGGCTTCCTTTAGACTACGTAGAGCTGGTAATGTCTGGTAACCAGGGCTTCCTTTAGACTATGTAGAGCAGCTAGTAATGTCTGGTAACCAGGGCTTCCTTTAGACTACGTAGAGCTGGTAATGTCTGGTAACCAGGGCTTCCTTTAGACTATGTAGAGCAGCTAGTAATGTCTGGTAACCAGGGCTTCCTTTAGACTATGTAGAGCTGGTAATGTCTGGTAACCAGGGCTTCCTTTAGACTATGTAGAGCTGGTAATGTCTGGTAACCAGGGCTTCCTTTAGACTACGTAGAGCTGGTAATGTCTGGTAACCCGGGCTTCCTTTAGACTATGTAGAGCAGCTAGTAATGTCTGGTAACCAGGGCTTCCTTTAGACTATGTAGAGCTGGTAATGTCTGGTAACCAGGGCTTCCTTTAGACTATGTAGAGCTAGTAATGTCTGGTAACCAGGGCTTCCTTTAGACTACGTAGAGCTAGTAATGTCTGGTAACCAGGGCTTCCTTTAGACTACGTAGAGCTGGTAATGTCTGGTAACCAGACAGGCTATTCTCTTTAGACTATGTAGAGCAGCTAGTAATGTCTGGTAACCCGGGCTTCCTTTAGACTACGTACAATGTAGTTAATTGGTATTCTCTATGGTGGGGTCATGGGTTACCAGGCTATTCTCTAAGGTGGGGTCATGGGTTACCAGGCTATTCTCTATGGTGGGGTCATGGGTTACCAGGCTATTCTCTATGATGGGGTCATGGGTTAACAGGCTATTCTCTATGGTGGGGTCATGGGTTACCAGGCTATTCTCTATGGTGGGGTCATGGGTTACCAGGCTATTCTCTATGGTAGGGTCATGGGTTACCAGGCTATTCTCTATGGTGGGGTCATGGGTTAACAGGCTATTCTCTATGGTGGGGTCATGGGTTACCAGGCTATTCTCTATGGTGGGGTCATGGGTTACCAGGCTATTCTCTATGGTGGGGTCATGGGTTAACAGGCTATTCTCTATGGTGGGGTCATGGGTTAACAGGCTATTCTCTATGGTGGGGTCATGGGTTACCAGGCTATTCTCTATGGTGGGGTCATGGGTTAACAGGCTATTCTCTATGGTGGGGTCATGGGTTACCAGGCTATTCTCTATGGTGGGGTCATGGGTTACCAGGCTATTCTCTATGGTGGGGTCATGGGTTAACAGGCTATTCTCTAAGGTGGGGTCATGGGTTAACAGGTTATTCTCTATGGTGGGGTCATTGGTTATCAGGCTATTCTCTATGGTGGGGTCATGGGTTACCAGGCTATTCTCTATGGTGGGGTCATGGGTTAACAGGCTATTCTCTATGGTGGGGTCATGGGTTACCAGGCTATTCTCTATGGTGGGGTCATGGTTAACAGGCTATTCTCTATGGTGGGGTCATGGGTTAACAGGCTATTCTCTATGGTGGGGTCATGGGTTACCAGGCTATTCTCTATGGTGGGGTCATGGGTTACCAGGCTATTCTCTATGGTGGGGTCATGGGTTACCAGGCTATTCTCTATGGTAGGGTCATGGGTTACCAGGCTATTCTCTATGGTGGGGTCATGGGTTACCAGACTATTCTCTATGGTGGGGTCATGGGTTACCAGACTATTCTCTATGGTGGGGTCATGGGTTATCAGGCTATTCTCTATGGTGGGGTCATGGGTTACCAGACTATTCTCTATGGTGGGGTCATGGGTTAATGGGTATTCATTACAAACCTATACATTAAGATTGGCAAATGAACCTATATTGTTGAATAACAACACAAGTCCTTGGGCTGTACCCACAAATCCATTTCCCCGTCCGTATTCTCTCCATCTATCCTCTTTCCTCTATAGTGGGTTCTATGTGGATACTCTACAGCAGCATAAGTAGCATAAGCATAAGAGGAATATACAACATAAACAAACAAACTCTTAAAGTCCCTGTCATGAATGTGATTATATATACATGCCAACACTATGAGGTTGGAATAATACTGGAAAATTGTGAAAATTATGAAAATGCCCTTTCAGAGTAAGAGCTGTTTGAAAAGACCTGTGGTGGATTTATTGTAATCAAAAGGAGAGACTTTTAACATTTCTTCAAAACAATCAAACTTTATTATTAAATTACTGCAGTAATGGAGCTGGTTGGTAATCAACCCTGGAGGTGATCACTGAGCATCCTGACTGGTACGGCAACTGCTCGGCCTCTGACCGTGAGGCACTACAGAGGGTAGTGCGTATGGCCCAGTACATCACTGGGGCTAAGCTGCCTGCCATCCAGGACCTCTACACCAGGCGGTGTCAGAGTAAGGCCCTAAAAATTGTCGAAGACCCCAGCCACCCCAGTCATAGACTGTTCTCTCTACTACCGGAGTGCCAAGTCTAGGACAAAAAGGCTTCTCAACAGTTTTTACCCCCAAGCCATAAGACTCCTGAACAGGTAATCAAATGGCTACCCAGACTATTTGCATTGTGTGCCCCCCCCAACCCCTCTTTTTACGCTGCTGCTGCTCTCTGTTTATCATATATGCATAGTCACTTTAACTATACATTCATGTACATACTACCTCAATTGGGCAGACCAAACAGTGCTCCCACACATTGGCTAACCGGGCTATCTGCGTTGTGTCCCGCCACCCACCAACCGCCAAACCCTCTTTTACGCTACTGCTACTCTCTGTTCATCATATATGCATAGTCACTTTAACCATATCTACATGTACATACTACCTCAATCAGCCTGACTAACCGGTGTCTGTATGTAGCCTCGCTACTGTATATAGCCTCTACTGTATATAGCCTCTCTACTGTATATAGCCTCGCTACTGTATATAGCCCCTCTACTGTATATAGCCTCTCTACTGTATATAGCCTCGCTACTGTATATAGCCTCGCTACTGTATATAGCCTCTCTACTGTATATAGCCTCTCTACTGTATGTAGCCTCGCTACTGTATATAGCCTCTCTACTGTATATAGCCTCTCTATTGTATATAGCCTCTCTACTGTATATAGCCTCGCTACTGTATATAGCCTCTCTACTGTATGTAGCCTAGCTACTGTATATAGCCTATCTACTGTCTATAGGCTCGCTACTGTCTATAGCCTCTCTACTGTATATAGCCTCTCTACTGTATATAGCCCCTCTACTGTATATAGCCTCGCTACTGTATATAGCCTCGCTACTGTATATAGCCTCTCTACTGTATATAGCCTCGCTACTGTATATAGCCTCTCTACTGTATGTAGCCTCTCTACTGTATGTAGCCTCGCTACTGTATATAGCCTCTCTACTGTATATAGCCTCGCTACTGTATATAGCCTCTCTACTGTATATAGCCTCTCTACTGTATATAGCCTCGCTACTGTATATAGCCTCTCTACTGTATATAGCCTCGCTACTGTATATAGCCTCTCTACTGTATATAGCCTCGCTACTGTATATAGCCTCTCTACTGTATGTAGCCTCTCTACTGTATGTAGCCTCGCTACTGTATATAGCCTCTCTACTGTATATAGCCTCGCTACTGTATATAGTCTCTCTACTGTATATAGCCTCTCTACTGTATATAGCCTCTCTACTGTATATAGCCTCACTACTGTATATAGCCTCTCTACTGTATATAGCCTCTCTACTGTATATAGCCTCTCTATGTATATAGTCTCTCTACTGTATGTAGCCTCGCTACTGTATATAGCCTCGCTACTGTATAGCCTCTCTACTGTATATAGCCTCTCTACTGTATATAGCCTCGCTACTGTATATAGCCTCTCTACTGAATATAGCCTCTCTACTGTATATAGCCTCTCTACTGTATATAGCCTCACTACTGTATATAGCCTCGCTACTTTTATAGCCTCGCTACTGTATATAGCCTCGCTACTTTTATAGCCTCTCTACTGTATATAGCCTCTCTACTGTATATAGCCTCTCTACTGTATATAACCTCGCTACTGTATATAGCCTCTCTACTGTATATAGCCTCTACTGTATATAGCCCCGCTACTGTATATAGCCTCGCTACTGTATATAGTCTGTCTTTTTACTGTTGTTTTATTTCTTTACCTACCTATTGTTCACCTAATACCTTTTTTGCACTATTGGTTATAGCCTGTAAGTAAGCATTTCACTGTAAGGTCTACTACACCTGTTGTATTCAGCATTTCACTGTGAGGTCTACTACACCTGTTGTATTCGGCATTTCACTGTAAGGTCTACTACACCTGTTGTATTCAGCATTTCACTGTAAGGTCTACTACACCTGTTGTATTCAGCATTTCACTGTGAGGTCTACTACACCTGTTGTATTCAGCATTTCACTGTGAGGTCTACTACACCTGTTGTATTCAGCATTTCACTGTAAGGTCTACTACACCTGTTGTATTCAGCATTTCACTGTGAGGTCTACTACACCTGTTGTATTCAGCATTTCACTGTAAGGTCGACACCTGTTGTATTCAGCATTTCACTGTAAGGTCTACTACACCTGTTGTATTCAGCATTTCACTGTAATATCTACTACACCTGTTGTATTCAGCATTTCACTGTAAGGTCTACTACACCTGTTGTATTCAGCATTTCACTGTAAGGTCGACACCTGTTGTATTCGGCGCACGTGACAAATAAACTTTGATTTGATTTGAGAACTCAACAAGCTGGTTTGAGCCACAGCATTTCATGGCAAAGGCCATCCTCCTTCAGTCTACATGACAAACAACAGATGTATGGAATGGGTCAGAAGGTTAAGATGTGTATGAAAGATACTCATAATTCACAGCAGACAGTATCTGATGTAAAAACTGTCCTCATTGGGTAGAGACCATCTCCCCCTGGTACCCCAGTGCAGAAACATTAACTCATGCTATGGAATCGTAAATCTCCCGTCAGTGTTAAATCCCCCAGAGGCCCACTTTCAGTTCACACAGACACAATAGAGTTATAAGAACCCTCTATTATTTTGCATAAAACAAACATGTGATGCAATTACAGTATTATAACATCATCTTGCAATTTTGCTCTCACAGACCGCCTGTGAGACTGTTTTGGTTTTGACCTGCCTGGTGACATCACCGGGAGGTACTGTACATGTATTAATAGACCAATAAGAAAGAGAGTTCCAAACCTCTCGGCCAATAACAGCTAGTTTTCAGTTTTCCCTTCCCCACTCAGACCACTCCCAGACAGTCCTAAACTTGAGAAACCATTTCGATTGAAAAAAAAAACATAATCACAGTAAAGTACTTAATTGTTACCCAGGAAATGATTTGATATCGAGATGAAAAAGGCTGCATTGAAACGTTAATAAAAGTTGACTCTGCTCCTCGGTGAGGAGCGGTGAGACCAGATCAGTCTATAGCTCTGATATCTGGTAGCTCCACTCTAAAGCTGATACAATGTTAATGAGTTATCTAATGTAACTTCTTACTGTATCTTCTCTATCTGGCAGGAGAGTAGCTGGAAATAGACCTACGTCAAAGACAAGACATCCCCAGTAGGCTCTCTAAGTCTCAACCCGGCATCTCATCCTAAAACACCTCTCTGATAGTCTCTCAGTCTCAACCTGACATCTGAACCTAAAACACCTCTCTGATAGTCTCTCAGTCTCAACCTGACATCTGAACCTAAAACACCTCTCTGATAGTCTCTCAGTCTCAACCTGACATCTCATCCTAAAACACCTCTCTGATAGTCTCTCAGTCTCAACCTGGCATCTCATCCTAAAACACCTCTCTGATAGTCTCAACCTGGCATCTCATCCTAAAACACCTCTCTGATAGTCTCAACCTGGCATCTCATCCTAAAACACCTCTCTGATAGTCTCAACCTGGCATCTCATCCTAAAACACCTCTCTGATAGTCTCTCAGTCTCAACCTGGCACCTGAACCTGAAACACCTCTCTGACAGTCTCTCAGTCTCAACCAGACATATGAACCTATAACACACCTGTCTGACAGTCTCTCAGTCTCAACCAGACATATGAACCTATAACACACCTGTCTGACAGTCTCTCAGTCTCAACCAGACATATGAACCTATAACACACCTGTCTGACAGTCTCTCAGTCTCAACCAGACATATGAACCTATAACACACCTCTGATAGTCTCTCAGTCTCAACCTGGCACCTGAACCTGAAACACCTCTCTGATAGTCTCTCAGTCTCAACCTGACATCTGAACCTAAAACACCTCTCTGATAGTCTCTCAGTCTCAACCTGACATCTGATCCTAAAACACCTCTCTGATAGTCTCTCAGTCTCAACCTGACATCTGAACCTAAAACACCTCTCTGATAGTCTCTCAGTCTCAACCTGACATCTGATCCTAAAACACCTCTCTGATAGTCTCAACCTGGCATCTCATCCTAAAACACCTCTCTGATAGACTGACAGGCAGATGATTGGCTTCCAGGGCTTCAATATTTTGATGATGAGGTTTAACATCTAATTTCTTTCCTGCCTCTTTATCATGTGATTAAATATAAATGTGTGTGTGTGTGTGTGTGTGTGTGTGTGTGTGTGTGTGTGTGTGTGTGTGTGCGCCTGTGTGTGTGTTAAATATAAATGTTTGTGTTCGTGTGTGTGTGTGTGTGTGTGTGTGTGTGTGTGTGTGTGTGTGTGTGTGTGTGTGTGTGTGTGTGTGTGTGTGTGTGTGTGTGTGTGTGTGTGTGTGTGTGTGTGTGTGTGTGTGTGTGTGTGTGTGCGCGTGCCTGTGCATGTGTTAAATATACATGTGTGTGTTCATATGTGTGTGTGTGTGTGTGTGTGTGTGTGTGTGTGTGTGTGTGTGTGTGTGTGTGTGTGTGTGTGTGTGTGTGTGTGTGTGTGTGTGTGTGTGTGTGTGTGTGTGTGTGTGTGTGTGTGTGTGTGTGTGTGTGTGTTAAATATACATGTGTCCCAAGACAATACAGTCAGAAGCATCAGAAGTCTGCACATCGTCAACTGAACCCCATATAGATACAGAACAAATAGTGTTTGTCTCCAACAGGAAAGTTCTGATCTCAAAATGGATCCTTGTGAACAAAGAGAAGATGGAAAAATAGCTGGAAAACCTGATGAAAAACTAGCAATGTTATAACTGCAAAAATGAAATACTTTTTACATTTTAGAAATCACATATTGGGACAAAAACATCAGATAATACATTTGGCGAGTTGCTCTTCAGAACGATTAGTATGAACAAAAAAATAGATGAAAAGTGGTGCTGCTGAAAAACTGAATCCTTTCTAGACAAGGTAGATGTATAAAAAATAAATAAAATAAACAAAAATCAAGTCAAAAGCTCTCAGTGGTGCTACTGTGATTCTCTAAACACCGGCTTTGAAACTCAAACGTCGGAGACAATAAGAGGTAGGACAACGTTACAAAAAACACAACAGATAGTTTGACTCAACATCAACACGTTGTCACTATACATTAGAATCCATAGGACTGCAGGGGAATGATGAAGCATACTGTAAAGCACAGGAACATCTAGCGAGTCCCCATGCTGGCTGTGTTGACGTGATTCATTCTGAAGGAGAAGGAGCTGAATGTGTTCCAGCGAGCCCTGCCTGGGCCCTACCTGGGCCCTACCTGGGCCATGCCTGGGCCCTACCTGGGCCATGCCTGGGCCCTACCTGGGCCCTACCTGGGCCCTGCCTGGGCCCTGCCTGGGCCCTACCTGGGCCCTGCCTGGGACCTGCCTGAGCCCTGCCTGGGCCCTACCTGGGCCCTACCTGGGCCCTACCTGGGCCCTACCTGGGCCCTGCCTGGGCCCTGCCTGGGCCCTACCTGGGCCCTGCCTGGGCCCTACCTGGGCCCTGCCTGGGACCTGCCTGAGCCCTGCCTGGGCCCTACCTGGGCCCTGCCTGGGCCATGCCTGTGCCCTACCTGGGCCCTGCCTGGGCCCTGCCTGGGCCCTACCTGGGCCCTACTTGTGCCCTACCTGGGCCCTACCTGGGGCATGCCTGTGCCCTGCCTGGGCCCTACCTGGGCCCTGCCTGGGCCCTACCTGGGCCCTACCTGGGCCATGCCTGTGCCCTGCCTGGGCCCTACCTGGGCCCTGCCTGGGACCTGCCTGAGCTCTGCCTGGGCCCTACCTGGGCCCTACCTGGGCCCTGCCTGGGCCATGCCGTGCCCTACCTGGGCCCTGCCTGGGCCCTACCTGGGCCCTGCCTGTGCCCTGCCTGGGCCCTACCTGGGCCCTGCCTGGGCCATGCCTGTGCCCTACCTGGGCCCTGCCTGGGCCCTACCTGGGCCCTGCCTGAGCCCTGCCTGGGCCCTACCTGGGCCCTGCCTGAGCCCTGCCTGGGCCCTACCTGGGCCCTGCCTGAGCCCTGCCTGGGCCCTACCTGGGCCCTGCCTGAGCCCTGCCTGGGCCCTACCTGGGCCCTGCCTGAGCCCTGCCTGGGCCCTACCTGGGCCCTACCTGAGCCCTACCTGGGCCCTACCTGTGCCCTGCATGCGCTCCACGTGAACACGCACTCGGTCTCCTCTCATCCTGGGCTTTAAAACTGTGAATCTGCAACGTTCAGTTCAGAGCCCATTTCACACAAAAAAGTACAATATTGGCAGAAAGCACTACTTCCTCTAGTACACTGAGAACCAGGGGAAGAGTTGCAGGGAGAGGAAGAACAGAAGAATGGGCCTATTTGAAAGCTAGAAGAAAAATGAATAGCTCGCGACATGTTTTAATTTTCTAGCATGAGTAGCTCTCACAGTAGAATAGGTTGGAGACCGATGGTTCAATGTGTTATTACAGGGTGGTTAATCTGTTTAGTTGTTGGTTCATTTATACAAACCCTGAAAAGCAAACAGAGTCACAAAAAAGGTTGCGGAATTTATGGTAATAAAGAAATAATAATTATTATTATAATAATAAGTAATAATGTCGTAGCAATACTGAATTATAAAACAAACATGTTCCAGCCCACACACACACACACACCAGCACATATAGCCCACACACACACATACACACCAGCACATATAGCCCACACACACACATACACACCAGCACATATAGCCCACACACACACACACCAGCACATATAGCCCACACACACTCACACCAGCACATATAGCCCACACACACACCAGCACATATAGCCCACACACACACACACCAGCACATATAGCCCACACACACACCAGCACATATAGCCCACACACACACACCAGCACATATAGCACACACACACACCAGCACCTATAGCCCACACACACACCAGCACATATAGCCCACACACACCAGCACATATAGCCCACACACACCAGCACATATAGCCCACACACACCAGCACATATAGCCCACACACACACACCAGCACATATAGCCCACACACACACCAGCACATATAGCCCACACACACCAGCACATATAGCCCACACACACCAGCACATATAGACCACACACACACACCAGCACATATAGCCCACACACACACCAGCACATATAGCCCACACACACACCAGCACATATAGCCCACACACACACACACCAGCACATATAGCCCACACACACACACACCAGCACATATAGCCCACACACACCAGCACATATAGCCCACACACACCAGCACATATAGCCCACACACACACCAGCACATATAGCCCACACACACACACACCAGCACCTATAGCCCACACACACCAGCACATATAGCCCACACACACACCATCACCTATAGCCCACACACACACCATCACCTATAGCCCACACACACCAGCACATATAGCCCACACACACACACCAGCACCTATAGCCCACACACACCAGCACATATAGCCCACACACACACCATCACCTATAGCCCACACACACCAGCACAAATAGCCCACACACACACACCAGCACCTATAGCCCACACACACACACCAGCACATATAGCCCACACACACCAGCACATATAGCCACACACACACACCAGCACATATAGCCCACACACACACACCAGCACATATAGCCCACACACACCAGCACATATAGCCCACACACACACACACCAGCACATATAGCCCACACACACACACACCAGCACCTATAGCCCACACACACACCAGCACATATAGCCCACACACACACACACCAGCACATATAGCCCACACACACCAGCACATATAGCCCACACACACACACACACACCAGCACATATAGCCCACACACACACACCAGCACATATAGCCCACACACACCAGCACATATAGCCCACACACACACCAGCACATATAGCCCACACACACACACCAGCACATATAGCCCACACACACACCAGCACATATAGCACACACACACACACACCAGCACCTATAGCCCACACACACACCAGCACCTATAGCCCACACACACACCAGCACATATAGCCCACACACACACCAGCACCTATAGCCCACACACACACCAGCACATATAGCCCAAACACACCAGCACCTATAGCCCACACACACACCAGCACATATAGCCCACACACACACCAGCACATATAGCCCACACACACACACCAGCACATATAGCCCCACACACACACCAGCACATATAGCCCACACACACACACACACACCAGCACATATAGCCCACACACACACACCAGCACATATAGCCCACACACACACACACCAGCACCTATAGCCCACACACACACCAGCACATATAGCACACACACACACACACCAGCACATATAGCCCACACACACACCAGCACATATAGCCCACACACACCAGCACATATAGCCCACACACACACACACCAGCACCTATAGTCCACACACACACCAGCACATATAGCCCACACACACACCAGCACATATAGCCCACACACACACACCAGCACCTATAGCCCACACACACACCAGCACATATAGCACACACACACACACACCAGCACATATAGCCCACACACACACCAGCACATATAGCCCACACACACACCAGCACATATAGCCCACACACACACACCAGCACCTATAGCCCACACACACACACACCAGCACATATAGCACACACACACACACACCAGCACATATAGCCCACACACACACCAGCACCTATAGCCCACACACACACCAGCACATATAGCCCACACACACACACACCAGCACATATAGCCCACACACACCAGCACATATAGCCCACACACACACCAGCACATATAGCACACACACACACACACCAGCACATATAGCCCACACACACACCAGCACATATAGCCCACACACACCAGCACATATAGCCCACACACACACCAGCACATATAGCCCTCACACACACCAGCACCTATAGCACACACACACACACACCAGCACCTATAGCCCACACACACACCAGCACCTATAGCCCACACACACACCAGCACATATAGCCCACACACACACCAGCACCTATAGCCCACACACACACCAGCACATATAGCCCAAACACACCAGCACCTATAGCCCACACACACACCAGCACATATAGCCCACACACACACCAGCACATATAGCCCACACACACACACCAGCACATATAGCCCCACACACACACCAGCACATATAGCCCACACACACACACACACACCAGCACATATAGCCCACACACACACCAGCACATATAGCCCACACACACACACACCAGCACCTATAGCCCACACACACACCAGCACATATAGCACACACACACACACACACCAGCACATATAGCCCACACACACACCAGCACATATAGCCCACACACACCAGCACATATAGCCCACACACACACACACCAGCACCTATAGTCCACACACACACCAGCACATATAGCCCACACACACACCAGCACATATAGCCCACACACACACACCAGCACCTATAGCCCACACACACACCAGCACATATAGCACACACACACACACACCAGCACATATAGCCCACACACACACCAGCACATATAGCCCACACACACACCAGCACATATAGCCCACACACACACACCAGCACCTATAGCCCACACACACACACCAGCACATATAGCACACACACACACACACCAGCACATATAGCCCACACACACACCAGCACCTATAGCCCACACACACACCAGCACATATAGCCCACACACACACACACCAGCACATATAGCCCACACACACCAGCACATATAGCCCACACACACACCAGCACATATAGCACACACACACACACACCAGCACATATAGCCCACACACACACCAGCACATATAGCCCACACACACCAGCACATATAGCCCACACACACACCAGCACATATAGCCCTCACACACACCAGCACCTATAGCCCACACACACACACACACCAGCACATATAGCCCACAAACACACACCAACACATATAGCACACACACACACCAGCACATATAGCCCACACACACACCAGCACATATAGCCCCCACACACACACCAGCACATATAGCCCACACACACACACCAGCACATATAGCCCACACACACACCAGCACATATAGCCCACACACACACACACCAGCACATATAGCACACACACACACACACCAGCACATATAGCCCACAAACACACACCAGCACATATAGCACACACACACACCAGCACATATAGCCCACACACACACCAGCACATATAGCCCACACACACACCAGCACATATAGCCCACACACACACCAGCACATATAGCCCACACACACACACCAGCACATATAGCCCACACACACACACACCAGCACATATAGCCCACACACACACCAGCACAGATAGCCCACACACACACCAGCACATATAGCCCACACACACACCAGCACATATAGCCCACACACACACCAGCACAGATAGCCCACACACACACCAGCACATATAGCCCACACACACACCAGCACATATAGCCCACACACACACCAGCACATATAGCCCACACACACACCAGCACATATAGCCCACACACACACCAGCACATATAGCCCACACACACACCAGCACATATAGCACACACACACACACACACCAGCACATATAGCACACACACACACACACACCAGCACATATAGCCCACACACACACCAGCACATATAGCCCACACACACACCAGCACATATAGCCCACACACACACCAGCACATATAGCCCACACACACACCAGCACATATAGCCCACACACACCAGCACATATAGCCCACACACACACACCAGCACATATAGCCCACACACACACCAGCACATATAGCACACACACACACCAGCACATATAGCCCACACACACACACCAGCACATATAGCCCACACACACACACACCAGCACATATAGCCCACACACACCAGCACATATAGCCCCCACACACACACACCAGCACATATAGCCCACACACACACCAGCACATATAGCCCACACACACACCAGCACATATAGCCCACACACACACCAGCACATATAGCCCACACACACACCAGCACATATAGCCCACACACACACCAGCACATATAGTCCACACACACACCAGCACATATAGCCCACACACACACCAGCTGTGTGGGGTTGATCTATGTTAATCTATGTTGATGTAGGTATATTATGTTGGTCTAGGTTGTTCTATGTTGATCTCGGTTGTTCTATGTTGATCTCGGTTGTTCTAGGATGATCTATGTTGATCTCGGTTGATCTAGATTTGTCTAGGTTTGTCGAGGTTTGTCTATGTTGATTTATGTTGATGTAGGTATATTATGTTGGTCTAGGTTGATCTATGTTGATCTCGGCTGAACTAGATTTGTCGAGGTTTGTCTATGTTGATTTATGTTGATGCTGTGCTAAATGCAGCGAGGAGAAAAGGGGAAGCTGTGTGTTGACTCAGTTGAATTGCTAGCCTGGGGGCGTCATGCAGCCTGACGGAGCCTGGACACAGAAACATAATGAGGAAAGGTCAGTGTGTCTCCGTCTGTGTCCCAATGGGACCCTGGTCAAAAGCAGTGCACTTTGTTAGACAACAGGATACCATTTGGGATGCACCTCACTTTCTCATCTCTTCAACAACATAAATAACACGAGTATGTCTACTTCTGCTTCCCAGTAAAGCAATGAAAACAAGCAAGCATCCCAGAAAAGTGTTAAAAATAGAAATTGACATATGTAGCTTCAGAAACAAGGCTCATGAAATTAATAACTTACTAGTAACAGTTAGACAATACCTTTGATGTCACAGTTGTAGCAATACAAGGTTATAACACTTTTTTCAATCTTTACTAACGACATGCCACTGGCTTTGAGTAAAGCCCAAAGCCCAAATCTAACTGCCTGTAGCTCAGGACCTGAAGGAAGGATATGCATATTCTTGATACCATTTGAAAGGAAAAAACTTTGAACTTTGTGGAAATGTGAAATTAATGTAGGAGAATATAACACATTAGATCAGGAAAAAGATAATATAAACAAAAAAAGATGCGTAATAAAAAATAAAAAAATAAACGTTTTTCATCATCTTTGAAATGCAAGAGAAAGGTCATACTTTCAGATAGGATTCCAGATGTAATTTAGATTTTGGCCACCAGATGGCATCAGTGTGTCTGCAAAGTTTCTACGGATCAAGTGAAGAATTACATTACTGCACAATATTTTGTATCAAGTCTGCCAGGAGTTTGCCCAAATGTGCCAAATGTGTTAATTGATACATTTTCAAGTACATAACTATAGAACATACAAAAATGCTATGGTAATAAAAAATGTACGTTTACACACTCCCAGGAATGCCATACATGATGGATCATTAGTTTCCCTATAGAAAAGACACATCTAGATGGCCGGGCGGGGTGGGTGTGGAGCCAGAGACGGCAGTGGTGTCAATTTGTAGACGCACGTTACTTCATTTGAACATAAACATTTATTTTATCAAACAAAACTACGCTACATTTTATCTCTGGGACCCTCAGAATGACAAATCAGAGCAAGATTACTGAATGTAAGTACATTATTTACCTTCAGAGGTGAATGTAACAAACCAGTTTCCGTGATAAAAATGTTTTTTTGTTGTTGTGCACTCTCCTCAAACAATAACATGATATTTTTTTTAAACTAATAGCTACTGGAAATTGGACACTGCAGTTAGATTAACAAGAATTTAAGCTTTCTGCCCATATAAGACATGTCTATGTCCCGGAAAGTTGGCTATTGAATACAACGTCATTCTAGTCACATTAGCGCATGTTAGCAACAACTGTCCTGGTTCAGGGACACCGATCCCGTAGAGGTTTTAACCTGTTAGTGAATAGGGGGCGCTATTTTCACTTTGGGAAAAAACCGTGCCCAAATTAAACGGCCTCGTACTCTGTTCTAGATCATACAATATGCATATTATTATTACTATTGGATAGAAAACACTCTGAAGTTTCTAAAACTGTTTGAATTATATCTGTGAATGGGGTGTCTAGCTTGATGTGAGACCGAATGAGAGCTTTTGGAGTGACAGGTCCGCTCTATTGGCAGTATTCAACTGCGCACCAGGGAACCCCACATTGTCTTCTCAAATGCGTTAGGTATACACGACGAAATGCTCCGGCTCGGACTTTATTGGATACATATGAGAAAAACATCATAAAGATGGATTTTCAACCGAGTTTGACCAGTTTATTCGACGTTCATTGTGAATTTTGGAAAATTTCGTTCCATGCGCCAAGAGTTCTTGGATATGTGCGCTCCACATGGCTAGCCAAAGTTGCTAATTCGACAGAAGAAATGGACATTCTAAAACAAAACAACGATTTATTCTGGAACTAGGACTCCTTGCACTACATTCTGATGGAAGATCATCAATGGTAAGAGAATATTTATGATGTTATTTCGTATTTTTGTGGTTTATGTTGGCTCCAACAAGGCGGAGAATTGCTGGGCGCTGTGTCACAATATTGCATGCTGTACATTGTACTAAAGTAATTTTTTTAAATCTAACACAGCGGTTGCATTAAGAACCAGTGTATCTTTCATTTGCTGTACAACATGTATTTTTTCGTAAAGTTTATGATGAGTTTTTTGGTTAGATTACGTGACTGTCCAAAATTTCTCCGGACAATTTGGTGCATTTTGGCTACGTATTCACAATGTAAAACCACGATTTGTAGCTCTAAATATGCACATTTTCGAACAAAACATAAATGTATTGTATAACATGATGTTATAAGACTGTCATCTGATGAAGTTGTTCAAAGGTTAGTGATTCATTTTATCTCTATTTGTGGGTTTTGTGAAAGCTATGTTGGCGGTGAATAAATGGCGTTGTGTGTTTGGCTATTGTAGTGAGCTAATATAAATATATATTGTGTTTTTGCTGTAAAACATTTTAAAAATCGGACATGTTGGCTGGATTCACAAGATGTTTATCTTTCATTTTCTGTATTGGACTTGTTAATGTGTGGAAGTTAAATATTTAAAAAATATATTTTTGAATTTCGCACGCTGCGAAGGCAGCGGAATGTTGTGGGTTTTCCGCTAGCGGAACCCCGGGGCGAGAAAGGTTAACAGCACTATCAACAAGTTAGGTCCTACAGGCCCTAGTTCAGTCACACCTGGACTACTGTTCAGTCGTGTGGTCAGGTGCCACAAAGAGGAACTTAGGAAAATTGCAATTGGCTCAGAACGGGGCACCACGGCCCTTAAAAGTACAAAAAGAGCAAAAATGTATTATATTGATAACTAATAGTAATCAATCTCTCGTGGCTGAAGGTGGAGGAGACTTCATCACTAATTGTATTTGTGAGAGGTAATGATATGTTAAAAGCACCGAGCTGTCTGTTTAAACTACTAGCACACAGCTCAGACACACATGCATACCCCACAAGACATGCCACCAGAGGGCTCTTCATAATCCCCAAGTCCAGAACAGACTATGGGAGGCGCACAGTACTACATAGAGCCATGACTACATGGAACTAAATTCCACATCAAGTAACTGATACCAACAGTAGAATCAGATTTAAAAAAACACAGGTAAAAATACACCTTATGGAACAGCGGGGACTGTAAAAGACACACACACACACACACACACACACATGAAAACATATGCACAAGGATTTTGTGTTGTAGATATGTGGTAGTGGAGTAGAGGCCTGAGGAGAAACA
>NC_052311.1:1919638-1922138 GCF_016432855.1 Salvelinus namaycush
TATATAGTGCACTACCCTATGGAACCTGGTCTAAAGGGGTGTACTACATAGGGAATAGGGAGCCCTTTGTAACAGATCCACAGACATATAGATATATCATCTATATCTGGACCACTACCTCAACAGATGCCTCCCCTAACCCCTAACCCTAACCCCAACCCTAACCCTAACCCTAACCCTAACACTAAACCCAACCCTAACCCTAACCCCTAACGCTAACCCCAACCCTAACCCTAACCCTAACCCTGACCCTTAACCCCTAACCCTTAATCCTAACCCTAACCCCTAACTCTAACCCTAACCTTAACCCTAAGCCTAACCTCAACCCCTAAGCCTAAAACTATACCTACCCCTAACCCCTAACTCCTAACCCTACATCTAACCCTAACCCCTAACACCTAACCCTAACTCTAGAATAGCAATTTTCCTAATGGGAATCTGCAAAATGTCCCCACTTTGTTTTACTATCCTTGAGAGGACTTGGTACCCACAAGGACAGTTAAACAAACACACACACACACGCACACGCACACGCACGCGCACGCACACACACACACACACACACACACACACACACACACACACACACACACACACACACACACACACACCCACCCACCAAGCCAAAAGCACCAGGCATAATGCTGTATCCCTTTCCTGCAGTGTAATTACCAAAGCGCCCTCTAGTGGCCCTGTGGATGGAACGTTATTAATAGTGTTATTCATTATTTCATCATTAATAAACATTATTTATTTGTTTTGTCTCAGAATATCCAGTGGTTCTGTCAAACAGTTTTGTTATATATCAGTCTTCTGTGACGTATATTATTATTATTATTATTATATTAAGTGAAATATTAAGATGCAAAGTCCAAACGGAATACATTTCATCTCTATATCTGACAGGGTAAATGTGTTTTTTCTTTTGTTTCAAAGTAGATTTAAATCTCCCATCTCTTTAAATTAAACATTATAAAGATATATATAACAATATGTGTTACAGAGCAGAACACTTCAAAGTATTCATTAAAACACTTGTTTCCTCTGGACATCAGCTACGACAGGCCTTCACATGTCTACAACGGAAAACACACACACACGCACACTCTGGAGATGGATACACACACACGCACACTCTGCAGATGGATACACACACGCACACTCTGCAGATGGATACACACACACTCTGCAGATGGATACACACACACGCACACTCTGCAGATGGATACACACACACTCTGCAGATGGATACACACACACACACACTCAGCAGATGGATACACACACACTCAGCAGATGGATACACACACACGCACACTCTGGAGATGGATACACACACACTCTGCAGATGGATACACACACACGCACACTCTGCAGATGGATACACACACACACACTCTGCAGATGGATACACACACACGCACACTCTGGAGATGGATACACACACACTCAGCAGATGGATACACACACGCACACTCTGCAGATGGATACACACACACTCTGCAGATGGATACACACACACGCACACTCTGCAGATGGATACACACACACTCAGCAGATGGATACACACACCACACACTTGGCAGATGGACTCACACCACACACTCGGCAGATGGACACACGCACAGCAGATGGACACACGCTCAGCAGATGGACACACACGCTTGGCAGATGGACGAACACACACACGGCAGATGGACACACACATGCTTGGCAGAAGGACACACACACATGCTCGGCAGATGGACACACACACACGCTTGGCAGATGGACACACAATGATAGACACACACCAGTTACTGAGAACAGATTCTCTCTGCAAAGGAGAGCAGAGACACAGATACAGAGAGAGAGAGAGAGGGGGGGGGGGTATAGAGAGAGAGAGAGAGAGAGAGAGAGAGAGAGAGAGAGAGATTAGGCCCATGGTGGAGACCAAATGAAGGGCATTCCTCTACGGTTTAGAGCTGACCCCAGACCTGCCTCCCACATGGCACCAAATGAAGGGCATTCCTCTACGGTTTAGAGCTGACCCCAGACCTGCCTCCCACATGGCACCAAATGAAGGGCATTCCTCTACGGTTTAGAGCTGACCCCAGACCTGCCTCTCACAAGGCACCAAATGAAGGGCATTCCTCTATGGTTTAGAGCTGACCCCAGACCTGCCTCCCACATGGCACCAAATGAAGGGCATTCCTCTATGGTTTAGAGCTGACCCCAGACCTGCCTCCCACATGGCACCAAATGAAGGGCATTCCTCTACGGTTTAGAGCTGACCCCAGACCTGCCTCCCACATGGCACCAAATGAAGGGCATTCCTCTACGGTTTAGAGCTGACCCCAGACCTGCCTCCCACATGGCACCAAATGAAGGACATTCCTCTACGGTTTAGAGCTGACCCCAGACCTGCCTCCCACATGGCACCAAATGAAGGGCATCACTCTACGGTTTAGAGCTGACCCCAGACCTGCCTCCCACATGGCACCAAATGAAGGGCATTCCT
>NC_052311.1:1924638-1939638 GCF_016432855.1 Salvelinus namaycush
ACTGTGTTACGGACTGTGTTACCGACTGTATTACTGACTGTGTTACCGACTGTGTTACCGACTGTGTTACTGACTTTGTTACGGACTGTGTTACTGACTGTGTTACTGACTGTATTACTGACTGTGTTACGGACTGTGTTACTGACTGTGTTACTGACTGTGTTACTGACTGTATTACTGACTGTATTACTGACTGTGTTACTGACTGTGTTACTGACTGTGTTACTGACTGTTTAACTGACTGTGTTACTGACTGTGTTACTGACTGTGTTACTGACTGTATTACTGACTGTTTTACTGACTGTGTTACTGACTGTATTACTGACTGTGTTACTGGCTGTTTTACTGACTGTGTTACTGACTGTGTTACTGACTTTGTTACTGACTGTGTTACTGGCTAGTGAACTACAGCTAGTGAACTACAGCTAGTGAACTACAGCTAGTGAACAACAGCTAGTGAACAACAGCTAGTGAACTACAGCTAGTGAACAACAGCTAGTGAACAACCGCTAGTGAACTACAGTTAGTGAACTACAGCTAGTGAACAACAGCTAGTGAACTACAGCTAGTGAACAACAGCTAGTGAACTACAGCTAGTGAACTACAGCTAGTGAACAACAGCTAGTGAACTACAGTTAGTGAACAACAACTAGTGAACAACAGCTAGTGAACAACAGCTAGTGAACAACAGCTAGTGAACAACAGTTAGTGAACAACAGCTAGTGAACAACAGCTAGTGAACAACAGCTAGTGAACTACAGTTAGTGAACAACAGCTAGTGAACAACAGCTAGTAAACTACAGCTAGTGAACAACAGCTAGTGAACTACAGCTAGTGAACAACAGCTAGTGAACAACAGCTAGTGAACTACAGCTAGTGAACTACAGCTAGTGAACAACAGCTAGTGAACTACAGCTAGTGAGCAACAGCTAGTGAACAACAGCTAGTGAACAACAGCTAGTGAACTACAGCTAGTGAACTACAGCTAGTGAACAACAGCTAGTGAACTACAGCTAGTGAACTACAGCTAGTGAACAACAGCTAGTGAACAACAGCTAGTGAACTACAGCTAGTGAACAACAGCTAGTGAACAGGGGGGGAAGAGGAGGAGAGGAGGAGAGGAGGAGGAGAGGAGGAGGAGAGGAGGAGAGGAGGAGGGGAGGGAGATAGGAGAGGAGAAGGAGAGGAGGAAAGGAGGAGGAGAGGAGGAGAGGAGGAGAGGAGGAGGAGAGGAGGAAAGGAGGAGGAGGGGAGGAGAGGAGGAGAGGATGAGAGGAGGAGGGGGGAGGGGGAAAGGAGGAGGAGGGAGGAGGATAGGAGGAGAGGAGGAGGAGAGGAGAGGAGAGGAGGAGAGAGGAGAGGAGAGGATGAGAGTAGGAGAGTAGGAGACTAGGAGGAGAGGAGGAGAGGAGGAGATGAGGAGGATAGGAGGAGAGGAGGAGAGGAGGAGAGGAGGAGGAGAGGAGAGGAGGGGAGGAGAGGAGGAGAGAGGAGAGGATGAGAGTAGGAGAGTAGGAGGAGAGGAGGAAGAGGAGAGGAGGAGAGGAGACGGTCAATATAGAGCCACCAGCAGAAAGACACACACCTTTGTGTGATCCCAACCAGCCAGCCTATAGCTCTGATGTTAAAAGAATTGCCTCAGGAATTACACGGCCGATCCATTTCTGGAACACACCCCCATTCACCAACACTCGGCTGTTCAATAATGGCAGCTTGGCATTTCTTATAGGAGCCTATAGTATAGGCCCTGGATGTGTTAGGGGACTAGACGGGTTAATTATACACACACCAACACTGTATACACAGAAAGAAAGAAAGAAAGAAAGAAAGAAAGAAAGAAAGAAAGAAAGAAAGAAAGAAAGAAAGAAAGAAAGAAAGAAAGAGAGAAAGAAAGAGAGAAAGAAAGAAAGAAAGAAAGAGAGAAAGAAAGAGAGAAAGAGAGAAAGAAAGAGAGAAAGAAAGAGAGAAAGAAAGGACGGAGGCGTGGCCATGATGGACGCCACACAGGTTAGAGAGACGGCTCAAGGCAGTGACTTGCAGTTCCTTCAGAATGTTTTCACAACTCTTGACTTGTTCCACAAATTGGTTGTGATACAGCCTGGATTTTGAAATGGATGAAATATTTATTTGTTTAACCATCTACTGTACACACAATACCCCATAATGACAGAGGGAAAACATGTTTTTTGGACATTTCAGCAAATGTATTGAAAATGAAATACAGAAATATTCACACCCCTGAGTATATACATTGTAGAAGCACCTTTGGCAGCGATTACAGCTGTGACTCTTTCTGGGTAAGTCTCTAAGAGCTTTCCACACCTGGATTGTACAATATTTGCCCATTTTATTATTTTTTAAATTCTTCAAGCTCTGTGTAATTGGTTGTTGATCATTGCTAAACAACAATTTTCAGGTCTTTCCATAGATTTTTAAGTAGATTTTAGTCAAATCTGTAAGTCGGCCACTCAGGAACATTGACTGTCTTCTTGGTAAGCAATTCCAGTGTATATTTGGCCTTGTGTTGTTTTAGGTTATTGTCCGGCTGAAAGGAGAATTCATCTCTCAGTGTCTGTTGGAAAGCAGACTGAAGCAGCTGTTCCTCTAGCATTCTCCCTGTGCTAAGCTCCATTCTGTTTCTTTTTTATCCTGAAAAACTCCCCAGTCCTTAACGATTGCAAGCATACCCATAACATGATGAAGAAACTACTATGCTTGAAAATATGGAGATTGGTACTTAGTAATGTGTTGTATTTGCCCCAAACATAACACTTTGTATTCAGGACAAAAAAAGTGAATTGCTTTGCCACATTTTTTGCAGGATTACTTTAGTGCCTTGTTGCAAACAGGATTCATGTTTTGGAATATTTGTATTCTGTACAGGCTTCCTCCTTTTCACTCTGTCTTTTAGGTTCGTAATGTGGAGTAACTACAATGTTGTTGATCCATCCTCAGTTTGTTCCTATCACAGCCATTAAACTCTGTAACTGTTTTAATGTCATCATTGGCTTCATGGTGAAATCTCTGAGTGGTTTCCTTCCTCTCCGGTAACTGAGTTAGGAAGGACGCCTGTGTCTTTGTAGTGACCGGGTGTATTGATACGCCATTCAAAGTGTAAAGAATAACTTCACCATGGTCAAAGGGATATTCAATATGTATTTTAACCCTTCTACCAATAGGTGCCCTTCTTTGTGAGGCACCTATTGGTTTGTGTAGTTGAATCTGTGTTTGACTGCTCAACTGAGGGACTTTATGTAACGGATGTGAAATGGCTAGCTAGTTAGCGGTGGTGCGCGCTAGCAGCCTTTCAGTCGGTGACGTCAGTTGCTCTGAAACCTAGAAGTAGTGGTTCCCCTTGCTCTGCAAGGGTCACGGCTTTTGTGGAGCGATGGGGTCCCTGGTTCGCGCCCGTGTCGGGGCGAGGGGACGGTCTAAAGTTATACTGTTACATGTATACATAATTGTATGTGTGGGGGTACAGCGAAGTGGTAGTCATTCAGAAATCATGTTAAACACTATTATTGCACAAAGAGTGAGTCCATGCAACTTAAAATATGTGACTGGTTAAACACATTTTTTACTCCTATAGTTTATTTAGGATTACCATAACATTTATTTTTTCTAAAAACACAATTCCACTTTGACATTATAGGGGTATTGTGTGTAGATCGGTTAACAAAACAATCTCAGTTGAATCCATTTTAAATTCAGCCTGTAACCCAACAAAACGTGGATAAAGTCAAGGAGTGTGAATCCTTTCTGAAGGCTCTGTAACTTTACCCATAAACACACAAATACACACAATCAGTACCCATCATTCACACTACGAATCATAAAACAGGCGTCCTGTGAATGCCATTGCCTACATTGATATTTACTCACGACTTTAAATATTACGATCCCCGGAGTGTGACTATTTATTTAATCTTAATTTATTCCTAATTATTCACTAATTAATGCGAGAGAAATGCCTATTGGTTAATTCAACATCTTGTGTATTTGCTGAGTCCCGGAGCTAGAGAAGCATTTCCACAACTTTCACTATGTCTGCCTTCTGTCCCGGACCTGAGGGGTACTAGCATGTCTGCCTGGTGTGTGTGTGTGTGTGTGTGTGTGTGCGCGTGTGTGTGTGTGTGTGTGTGTGTGTGTGTGTGTGTGTGTGTGTGTGTGTGTGTGTGTGTGTGTGTGTGTGTGTGTGTGTGTGTGTGTGTCTGCCGTCTGTCCAGCTCCTGCAGAAGATAGTGACCAACCACACACCATCACCACACACCATCACCACACACCATCACCACACACCATCACCACGCACCATCACCACGCACCATCACCATGCACCATCACCACGCACCATCACCACGCACCATCACCACGCACCATCACCACACACCATCACCACACACCATCACCACGCACCATCACCATGCACCATCACCACGCACCATCACCACGCACCATCACCATGCACCATCACCACGCACCATCACCACGCACCATCACCACGCACCATCACCATGCACCATCACCACGCACCATCACCACGCACCATCACCATGCACCATCACCACGCACCATCACCACGCACCATCACCACACACCATCACCACACACCATCACCACACACCATCACCACGCACCATCACCACACACCATCACCACGCACCATCACCACGCACCATCACCACGCACCATCACCACGCACCATCACCACGCACCATCACCACGCACCATCACCACGCACCATCACCACACACCATCACCACACACCATCACCACACACCATCACCACGCACCATCACCACACACCATCACCACGCACCATCACCATCACCACACACCATCACCACACACCATCACCACGCACCATCACCATCACCACACACCATCACCCCACACCATCACCACCACACACCATTACCACCACCACACACCATCACCACCACACACCATCACCACCACACACCACACACCATCACCACACACCATCACCACCACACACCACCACACACCACACACCATCACCACACACCATCACCACCACACACAACACACCATCAACACACACCATCACCACCACACACCACCACACACCACACACCATCACCACACACCATCACCACCACACACCATCACCACCACACAATCACCACACACCATCACCACCACACACCACCATCACCACACACCATCACCACCACACACCATCACCACCACACACCACACACCATCACCACACACCATCACCACCACACACCACCATCACCACACACCATCACCACCACACACCATCACCACCACACACCATCACCACCACACACCATCACCACCACACACCACCATCACCACACACCATCACCACCACACACCATCACCACCACACACCACACACCATCACCACACACCATCACCACCACACACCATCACCACCACACACCATCACCACCACACACCACACACCATCACCACACACCATCACCACCACACACCACCATCACCACACACCATCACCACCACACACCATCACCACCACGCACCATCACCACCACACACCACACACCACCACCACACACCACCACCACCACACACCACCACCACACACCACCACCACACACCATCACCACCACACACCATCACCACCACACACCATCACCACCACACACCATCACCACCACACACCACCACCACCACCACACACCATCACCACCACACACCACCATCACACACCACTATAGCCTCCAGCTCAGCATCCGTGAGAAAAACAGCCATGACTTTGGAGGAACAATATAGTGTAGATGCTTCATTGATAACAACTATTTAAATAAAAAATAATTCAGAAGATGCTTTTATCCAAAGCAACATACAGTCATGCGTGCATACATTTAGTGGTCCTGGGAATCGAACCCACAACCCTGCCGTTAAAAGCACCGTGTTCTATTCAACAGAGCTACAAAGCTCTGTGCGAAAGTCATATAACCATCGGAAATGAATAACAAGAGTTTAAGGTAATAAGGTGTAGGCTTGATAAGATTCTTTACGATGCAAACCACTGACTGCATGTGTCTGCCGTTCTAATGCAACACTTCACAGCCTCTTTCTCCTTTGAGGTGTTGATTGTCTTGTACATCAAAGAACATCTACATGCCAACTAGAGTCTAGCCTACAGGCTACAGTAGACTAAAGAAGGCCACAGTAGACTAAAGAAGGCCACAGTAGACTAAAGAAGGCTACAGAAGGCCACAGTAGACTAAAGAAGGTTACAGAAGGCCACAGTAGACTAAAGAAGGTCACAGAAGGTCACAGTAGATTAAAGAAGGCTACAGAAGGCTACAATAGGCTATAAAAATGCTATATAATGCTATAGTAGAATACAGTAGGATATATAATGCTATAGTAGAATACAGTAGGATATATAATGCTATAGTAGAATACAGTAGGATACAGAATGCTATAGTAGATTACAGTAGGATAGAGAATGCTATAGTAGAATACAGTAGGATACAGAATGCTATAGTAGATTACAGTAGGATAGAGAATGCTATAGTAGATTACAGTATGATATATAATGCTATAGTAGATTACAGTAGGATAGAGAATGCTATAGTAGATTACAGTATGATATATAATGCTATAGTAGACTACAGTAGGATATATAATGCTATAGTAGATTACAGTAGGATACAGAATGCTATAGTAGAATACAGTAGGATAGAGAATGCTATAGTAGATTACAGTAGGATACAGAATGCTATAGTAGATTACAGTAGGATATATAATGCTATAGTAGATTACAGTAGGATACAGAATGCTATAGTAGATTACAGTATGATATATAATGCTATAGTAGATTACAGTAGGATATATAATGCTATAGTAGATTACAGTAGGATATATAATGCTATAGTAGATTACAGTAGGATATATAATGCTATAGTAGATTACAGTATGATATATAATGCTATAGTAGATTACAGTATGATATATAATGCTATAGTAGACTACAGTATGATATATAATGCTATAGTAGATTACAGTAGGATAGAGAATGCTATAGTAGATTACAGTAGGATAGAGAATGCTATAGTAGAATACAGTAGGATACAGAATGCTATAGTAGATTACAGTACGATATAGTAGGCTCCAGCTCCTCTGTAAATCACCCTGTCATCAGCCCAACTAGGTCCTATAACAGCAAGGTAAAACTGTCACCACCAACAGCAACGTAAAACTGTCACCACACTGCTGAAGATAGCGGGACCAGGCACAGGATAGAAGAGGAGATGAGGTGGGAGCGGACGGGGAGGAGAGCAGAGGGTGAACGAAAACGTGCTATCAAATGCGTCTCTGCTTCACTCAGCCAGCATAGCAAATTCCCCTACGCTTACAAATGGCTTAACTCAGTCCGCGCCTCACCGTTTTGTTTTGTTTAAAACCACTTACAATAACATATGTCTTCTTCACAAGAGACTGGTGTCGGATACGGTGTGTGGCGTGCTGGTATTGAACTTTCATCTCGACACGGAGACATCCGCTATAAGTGTCGCTTTTTCATTCATGGCACCGGGACATCGGTTCGGCTCGTGCGCCAGCATGTGTTCTGCCCCGTGAATTTACAACCGGTCATGAAATTACCGGAGAGGTGCAGGAGACAAACAATCAGACCCCTGTAGCCTACACACGAGTCACCCTCGCACACACACACACAACGTGTCAGCAGCATTACTAATGTAGCTGTAATGTCACGGGACTGCTTGGATTGTTTACTGGTAAATTGAGATGGAACGAACCGAACCGAACCGATCATCGTAGATCGATTAATCGTTTTATAAACGGAGTCCCTGTCCTCTATAACCTTGAACCGATAATTGATGAAGATTGATGGAAAATAGTACCTCGTAGAGAATAACAAACGACTGCGTAATACGGACAGGCTAATGGTTTGGCAAAAAGACAGCCAGAAAGAACGTGTCAGATGTACTTAGACCGAATACATTTACCATCCATCAATGCCACAATGCCTTATGCTATGTGATTGTGAACATAAAGGTCTTTACATAAGGGGTCCATCTTTCAGAACAACGCAGTGAAGTTGAACCAGGGCCATACGATAATAATATAAATTGAACTCACCAATGAAGGTAAATCCAGCGAGGAACAGCCAACAGAGCATCACCAACGTGGCCGTGCTGTATCTCCCGCGGACAAAGGGAGTCAGGTGTAACGGCATCATTCTCTGCTGTAAGCCGCTCGCACTTCTCCGGTTTAACTTTCAAAAGACAAAGAGCAGGGATAAATGAGCAGTAGTAGTAGCCCGGATTTATGTGTCCGGTTGTTTTATTCTCCGGGCGTCTCTTTACGCCGTTAGTAAGCGCCTCTGCATCAAAGTCCAGTTGGCTCAGTAGCAGCAGCACGCATCCTCCGGGTCCACTACCTTGGCCATTACATTGGTATCCCCGCAGCGCGTCTTGGTTGCTAGAAACAACGCAGCATCACAGGTGTGGTAAACACACTCAGCTCTGCTTTCTTCCTCCCTTCGCTGTTTCCCTCTCTCTCTCTATTTTCTCCTCTTTGCTGTGTCCCTCTCGCTCCTCTTCTCTTCTCTGTTTCCGTATCTTTCCAAAGCCGCTATCCGTTTAGAATTCAGAAGCAGTGCAGCGGTAGAATGAGTTCTACGCCTCGGTTGTGTTCTCTTCTATCCTCCTTGGGAACGAACACCTGCAACCGACAGGGAAATAGTATATATTGGCATTAGAGTATCAACATCTGCTTCCACAGCAATGCAGGAGTGGAAGAGAGTGAAAGAGGTACAGGAGAGTGAGCGAAGCGGAGTGCCAAAACCAGGAGTGTATTCCGTCAACGTCCGGAATGGAATGGAGTGACTTTAGGAGACCTATAATTCCCTCTTCTGTAATACAAGGAATTAGGATTGTACTCTGATATTATCAGCCTCATCAACACCATTTAAACCTACAGGATTGTACTGTGAAATTATCAGCCTCATCGACACCATTTAAAACTACAGGATTGGACTGTGAAATTATCAGCCTCATCAACACCATTTAAACATACAGGATTGGACTGTGAAATTATCAGCCTCATCGACACCATTTAAACCTACAGGATTGGACTGTGAAATTATCAGCCTCATCAACACCATTTAAACCTACAGGATTGGACTGTGAAATTATCAGCCTCATCGACACCATTTAAACCTACAGGATTGGACTGTGAAATGATCAGCCTCATCAACACCATTTAAACATACAGGATTGGACTGTGAAATTATCAGCCTCATCGACACCATTTAAACATACAGGATTGGACTGTGACATTATCAGCCTCATCGACACCATTTAAACCTACAGGATTAGACTGTGACATTATCAGCCTCATCAACACCATTTAAACCTACAGGTATATTGATGATACATTGTCTTCAGGAACTATTCATTCCCCTTGACCTTTTCCAAATGTTGTTTTGTTACAGCCTGAATTCAAAATGGATTAAATCGATGTTTTCTCTCTCTACACACAATACCCCATAATGACAGAGTGAAAACATGTTTTTAGAAAATATTGCTAATTTATTGAAAATGAAATACATAAATACATAATTTGACTCAATACTTTGTATTTGGCAGAGATTACAGCTTTGAGTCATCTTGGGTATGTCTGTATCAGCTTTGAGTCATCTGGATTTGGGATTTTCTCCCATTATTCCTCGCAGATTTTCTTAAACTCTGTTCAATTAGATGGGGAGCAGCAGTGAACAGCAATCTTCAAGTCTTTCCACAGATTTTCAATGGGATTCAAGTCTAGGCTTTGGCAGGGCCACTCACTCTTGTTCTGAAGCCATTCCAGCATTGCTCAGAGTCATTGTCCTGATGGAACGTACATCTTTGCCCCAGTCTAAGGTTGTTTGCACTCTGAAGCAGGTTCTCATCAATGATTTGCCTGTATTTGGCTCCATTCATTGTTCCCTCTGTCCTTACCAGTCTCCCAATCCCCTGCCACTGAAAAACATCCCCATAGCATGATGCTGCCACCACCATGCTTCACGGTAGGGATGGTGTTAGACAGGTGATGAGCTGTGCCTGGTTTTCTTCAGACATAGCTCTTTGCATTCAGGCCAAAGAGTTACATTTTTGTCTCATCAGACCACATAAACTTTTGACTTATGATCTCAGAGTCTTCACGTCCCTTTTTGCAAACTTCAGGTGTGCTGTCATGTGCCTTTTTCTCAGGAGTGGCTTCCTTCTGGCCACTCTCCCATAAAGCCCAGATTGGTGAATTGCTGTAGAGACTATTGTCCTTCTGGCAGGTTCTCCCATCTCAGCTGAGGAACTCTGTTTTTCTGTCAGAGTGGTCATTAGGTTCTTGGTCACCTCGCTGATCAGGTCCTTCTTACCCGGTTGCTCAGTTTGGTCGGACGTCCAGCTCTAGGCAGAGTCTGGGTCACACCCTGATCTGTTTCATCTGTCTTTGTGCTTGTCTCCACCCCCCACCAGGTGTCTCACATCTCCCTTCATTATCCCCTGTGTATTTATACCTGTGTTCTCTATTTGTCTGTTGCCAGTTTGTTTCGTTCGTCAAGTCTACCAGCATTTCCACCCTTGCTCCTGTCTGTTTCTAGATCCTGTTTTCTGGTTTTCCCGGTTTTGACCACTCTGCCCTGACCCTGACCCTGACCCTGAGCCGGACCCTGACCCTGACCCTGACCCTGAGCCTGCTGTTCTGTACCTTGTCACACCACCCTGGATAGTTGACCTCTGCCTGCCCTGACCCTGACCCTGAGCCTGCTGTTCTGTACCTTGTCACACCACCCTGGATAGTTGACCTCTGCCTGCCCTGACCCTGAGCCTGCCTGCCGTTCTGTACCTTGTCACACCACACTGGATTACTGACCTCTGCCTGACCTCTGCCTGACCTCTGCCTGACCTCTGCCTGCCCTTGAACTGTCTATTTTGCCTGCCCCCTGTTCTAGTAATACACTTTTGTTGCTTCGACACTGTCTGCATCTGGGTCTTCCCTAAAATGTGATAGTCTGGAAAGTTCCATATTTTTTCAATTTCCCAGAGATGGAGACCACTGTGCTCATGGAAACTTTCAATACTCTAGAAACTGTTTTATACCCTTCCCCAGATATACGACTGTCACGGCTCTCGTTGGTGGTATGAAGAGTGGACCAAAGCGCAGCGTGGAAAGTGTTCATGATATTTATTTACCAGAAATACTCAAACAAAATTAACAAATCCAAAAACGAAAGTGCACAGTTCCGTCAGGCACAGACACTAAACAGAAAAGAACACCCCCACAAAACCCAAACGGAAAACCACAACTTATATATGATCTCCAATCAGAGACAACGATAGACAGCTGCCTCTGATTGGGAACCACACTCGGCAAAACAACAAAGAAATAGAAAGAATAGATTTTCCCACCCGAGTCACACCCTGACCCAACCAAACATAAAGAATAAATAAGGATCTCTAAGACGTGACAACGACTCATCACAATTCTGTCTCAGAGATCTAAGGACAGTTCCATGGACTTCCTGGTATAGTTTCTGCTCTGTCAACTGTGGGACCTTATATGGTCAGGTGTGTTTCTAAATCATGTCCAATCAATTGAATTGGCCACAAGGTGGACTTAAATCAAGTTGTTGTGACACCTCGAGGATGATCAAAGGAAAATGGATGCAACTGAGCTCAATTTGGAATGTCATAGCAAAGGGTGTGAATTCTTATGTTTCAAACGTATTAAGAAGGAAAGAAATTCCACAAATTAACTTTTAACAAGGCACGCCTGTTCATTGAAATGCATTCCAGGTGACTACCTCATGAAGCTGGTTGAGAGAATGTCACGAGTCTGCAAAGCTGTCATCAAGGCAAAGGGTGGCTACTTTGAAGAATCTGAAATATAAAATATATTATTATTTGTTTAAAACTTTTTTGGTTACTACATGATTCCATGTGTGTTAATTCATAGTTTTGATGTCTTCACTATTATTCTACAATGTAGAAAATAGTAAAAATAAAGAAAAACCCTTGAATTAGTAGGTGTGTCCAAATGTTTAACTGGTACATTATGTATATACACTACCGTTCAAAAGTTTGGGGTCACTTAGAAATGTCCTTGTTTTTGAAAGAAAGCACATTTTTTTTGTCCATTACAATAACATAAAATTGATCAGAAATACAGTGTATACATTGTTAATAATGTAAATGACTATTGTAGCTGGAAACGGCAGATTTTTTATGGAATATCTACATAGGCGTACAGAGGCCCATTATCAGCAACCATCACTCCTGTGTTCCAATGGCACGTTGTGTTAGCTAATCCAAGCTTATAATTTTAAAAGGCTAATTGATCATTAGAAAACCCTTTTGCAATTATGTTAGTGCAGCTGAAAACTGTTGTTCTGATTAAAGAAGCAATACAACTGGCCTTCTTTAGACTAGTTGAGTATCTGGAGCATCAGCATTTGTGGGTTTGAGTACAGGCTCAAAATGGCCAGAAACAAAGAACTTTCTTCTGAAACGCATCAGTCTAATCTTATTCTGAGAAATGAAAGCTATTGCATGTGAGAAATTGCCAAGAAACTGAAGATCTCGTACAACACGGTGTACTACTCCCTTCAAGGAACCGTGCAAACTGACTCTAACCAGAATAGAAAGAGGAATGGGAGGCCCCACTTTGCTCCATTACAGCCATTATTATAAGCCGTCCTGCCCTCAGCAGCCTCCTGTGTGTTCGACATGGTCTTATGCTGAACCACACTGGCTGCGTTTACACAGGAAGTCCAATTATGATATTCTTTCCACTATTTGGTCTTAATCCCATCAGATATTTTTTCAGAACTGATCTGATTGGTCAAAAGACCAAATAGTGATTTAAAAAAGATCCGAATTGGGATTCAGTACACTGGCAATTGTGTTCGGCCCGGTGTGTTTGGGAAGCTGAGACTCTTTGTGATTACGGCAATGGGCTTGTGCCGTCTGCGGTGGACGGACAGCTGGATAAGACTCTGCCGAAAGTGACGGCTTCCAACAACTGTTTTGGTACCTCTCCCAGAAGATGTTGCCGGTACTGCACGTCTCCTGGAAAGGAAGGGATGTAGGGTAACTCGTCTTTGTTGGTAAATGTAATGGGACCCGGCTAGCGTGTTGTTTAGGGACAATGAGGGGACTTTGGGAGCTGCTTTTGAGAGGAAAGATCAGGCAACAAAGTGAGGGGGCTCAGGGGGCTGGTGAAGGTGTGAAAAAGGAAGGCAGTTGTTACACAGTACAAATTGTTGTGTAAGGGAGGTTGAGATGAAATGGCTCTCGTACACAATAATACATGTATTGTCTTAGCACAACCCAGCACAACTAAAACTCCCTTTCTCATCTCAAAGTCTCTAAACCTCCCCCAGCTCATTGACTTTGACGGATCATTCCTGTCAATAGCAGCACTTTGCAGGGGATTGTTGTAGACGTGTCTTTGTAATGTGTTTTGAGAATCTGCAGAGAGAAGAATGAGATGGTTGTGTACATTACTGTTGTAGTCTCGATTTTATACATTCCAGTGTCCCTTGCTGGTTTCCGTCCCACAATAACCTGAGTTTTACAGCAGGACACTGTGGAAGGACTCCAGATAACCTGAGTTTTACAGCAGGACACTGTGGAAGGACTTCAGATAACCTGAGTTTTACAGCAGGACACTGTGGAAGGACTTCAGATAACCTGAGTTTTACAGCAGGACACTGTGGAAGGACTCCAGATAACCTGAGTTTTACAGCAGGACACTGTGGAAGGACTTCAGATAACCTGAGTTTTACAGCAGGACACTGTGGAAGGACTCCAGATAACCTGAGTTTTACAGCAGGACACTGTGGAAGGACTCCAGATAACCTGAGTTTTACAGCAGGACACTGTGGAAGGACTCCAGATAACCTGAGTTTTACAGCAGGACACTGTGGAAGGACTTCAGATAACCTGAGTTTTACAACAGGACACTGTGGAAGGACTTCAGATAACCTGAGTTTTACAGCAAGACACTGTGGAATGGCTCCCGATAACCTGAGTTTTACAGCAGGACACTGTGGAATGGCTCCCGATAACCTGAGTTTTACAGCAGGACACTGTGGAATGGCTCCCGATAACCTGAGTTTTACAGCAGGACACTGTGGAAGGACTCCAGATAACCTGAGTTTTACAGCAGGACACTGTGGAAGGACTCCAGATAACCTGAGTTTTACAGCAAGACACTGTGGAAGGACTCCAGATAACCCGAGTTTTACAGCAGGACACTGTGGAAGGACTCCAGATAACCTGAGTTTTACAGCAAGACACTGTGGAAGGACTCCCGATAACCTGAGTTTTACAGCAGGACACTGTGGAAGGACTCCAGATAACCTGAGTTTTACAGCAGGACACTGTGGAAGGACTCCAGATAACCTGAGTTTTACAGCAAGACACTGTGGAAGGACTCCAGATAACCTGAGTTTTACAGCAGGACACTGTGGAATGGCTCCAGATAACCTGAGTTTTACAGCAGGACACTGTGGAATGGCTCCAGATAACCTGAGTTTTACAGCAGGACACTGTGGAATGGCTCCAGATAACCTGAGTTTTACAGCAGGACACTGTGGAATGACTCCAGATAACCTGAGTTTTACAGCAGGACACTAACCCAATAACACAAACCCTACAAAACACTACCCAAGTCAATGTTTATGCCATGCTTACTGTAAATTGAGCTATCTTAGCAGTCAGCTTGTAAATATTTTGGCCAACTTACCTTCACCTTGTGCAGAGCTCGGGGGTTAGACGCTCATGTTGGTGGAATCAGATTCTGTACCACCTACGACAAAATCAATAACTAATACACAATCTAACCTTCCCAGTAATTGTATTGATCTCTTGATTACTGTGTGTTCGTCGTTCAAAGTGAACAACACCCTTATTGGAGTTTGTGAGCACTACCTTGTGGGAGTTATAAGCATTCACAATGAATGCTGGACTT
>NC_052311.1:1944638-1992138 GCF_016432855.1 Salvelinus namaycush
GTCTACTACACCTGTTGTATTCAGCATTTCACTGTAAGGTCTACTACACCTGTTGTATTCAGCATTTCACTGTAAGGTCTACTACACCTGTTGTATTCAGCATTTCACTGTGAGGTCTACTACACCTGTTGTATTCAGCATTTCACTGTAAAGGTCTACTACACCTGTTGTATTCAGCATTTCACTGTTAGGTCTACTACACCTGTTGTATTCAGCATTTCACTGTGAGGTCTACTACACCTGTTGTATTCAGCATTTCACTGTAAGGTCTACTACACCTGTTGTATTCAGCATTTCACAGTAAGGTCTACTACACCTGTTGTATTCAGCATTTCACTGTAAGGTCTACTACACCTGTTGTATTCAGCATTTCACTGTAAGGTCTACTACACCTGTTGTATTCAGCATTTCACTGTGAGGTCTACTACACCTGTTGTATTCAGCATTTCACTGTGAGGTCTACTACACCTGTTGTATTCAGCATTTCACTGTGAGGTCTACTACACCTGTTGTATTCAGCATTTCACTGTGAGGTCTACTACACCTGCTGTATTCAGCATTTCACTGTAAGGTCTACTACACCTGTTGTATTCAGCATTTCACTGTAACGTCTACTACACCTGTTGTATTCAGCATTTCACTGTAACGTCTACTACACCTGTTGTATTCAGCATTTCACTGTAACGTCTACTACACCTGTTGTATTCAGCATTTCACTGTAAGGTCTACTACACCTGTTGTATTCAGCATTTCACTGTAAGGTCTACTACATCTGTTGTATTCAGCATTTCACTGTGAGGTCTACTACACCTGTTGTATTCAGCATTTCACTGTGAGGTCTACTACACCTGTTGTATTCAGCATTACACTGTGAGGTCTACTACACCTGTTGTAGTCAGCATTTCACTGTAAGGTCTACTACACCTGTTGTATTCAGCATTTCACTGTCAGGTCTACTACACCTGTTGTATTCAGCATTTCACTGTAAGGTCTACTACACCTGTTGTATTCAGCATTTCACTGTAAGGTCTACTACACCTGTTGTATTCAGCGTTTCACTGTAAGGTCTACTACACCTGTTGTATTCAGCATTTCACTGTGAGGTCTACTACACCTGTTGTATTCAGCATTTCACTGTTAGGTCTACTACACCTGTTGTATTCAGCATTTCACTGTAAAGGTCTACTACACCTGTTGTATTCAGCATTTCACTGTAAAGGTCTACTACACCTGTTGTATTCAGCATTTCACTGTGAGGTCTACTACACCTGTTGTATTCAGCATTTCACTGTAACGTCTACTACACCTGTTGTATTCAGCATTTCACTGTGAGGTCTACTACACCTGTTGTATTCAGCATTTCACTGTGAGGTCTACTACACCTGTTGTATTCAGCATTTCACTGTGAGGTCTACTACACCTGTTGTATTCAGCATTTCACTGTGAGGTCTACTACACCTGTTGTATTCAGCATTTCACTGTTAGGTCTACTACACCTGTTGTATTCAGCATTTCACTGTAAAGGTCTACTACACCTGTTGTATTCAGCATTTCACTGTAAAGGTCTACTACACCTGTTGTATTCAGCATTTCACTGTGAGGTCTACTACACCTGTTGTATTCAGCATTTCACTGTAAGGTCTACTACACCTGTTGTATTCAGCATTTCACTGTAAGGTCTACTACACCTGTTGTATTCAGCATTTCACTGTGAGGTCTACTACACCTGTTGTATTCAGCATTTCACTGTAAAGGTCTACTACACCTGTTGTATTCAGCATTTCACTGTTAGGTCTACTACACCTGTTGTATTCAGCATTTCACTGTGAGGTCTACTACACCTGTTGTATTCAGCATTTCACTGTAAGGTCTACTACACCTGTTGTATTCAGCATTTCACAGTAAGGTCTACTACACCTGTTGTATTCGGCATTTCACTGTAAGGTCTACTACACCTGTTGTATTCAGCATTTCACTGTAAGGTCTACTACACCTGTTGTATTCAGCATTTCACTGTGAGGTCTACTACCCCTGTTGTATTCAGCATTTCACTGTGAGGTCTACTACACCTGTTGTATTCAGCATTTCACTGTGAGGTCTACTACACCTGTTGTATTCAGCATTTCACTGTGAGGTCTACTACACCTGCTGTATTCAGCATTTCACTGTAAGGTCTACTACACCTGTTGTATTCAGCATTTCACTGTAACGTCTACTACACCTGTTGTATTCAGCATTTCACTGTAACGTCTACTACACCTGTTGTATTCAGCATTTCACTGTAACGTCTACTACACCTGTTGTATTCAGCATTTCACTGTAAGGTCTACTACACCTGTTGTATTCAGCATTTCACTGTAAGGTCTACTACACCTGTTGTATTCAGCATTTCACTGTGAGGTCTACTACACCTGTTGTATTCAGCATTTCACTGTAAGGTCTACTACACCTGTTGTATTCAGCATTTCACTGTGAGGTCTACTACACCTGTTGTATTCAGCATTTCACTGTGAGGTCTACTACACCTGTTGTATTCAGCATTTCACTGTGAGGTCTACTACACCTGTTGTATTCAGCATTTCACTGTTAGGTCTACTACACCTGTTGTATTCAGCATTTCACTTTAAGGTCTACTACACCTGTTGTATTCAGCATTTCACTGTGAGGTCTACTACACCTGTTGTATTCAGCATTTCACTGTAAGGTCTACTACACCTGTTGTATTCAGCATTTCACTGTAAGGTCTACTACACCTGTTGTATTCAGCATTTCACTGTGAGGTCTACTACACCTGTTGTATTCAGCATTTCACTGTAAAGGTCTACTACACCTGTTGTATTCAGCATTTCACTGTGAGGTCTACTACACCTGTTGTATTCAGCATTTCACTGTGAGGTCTACTACACCTGTTGTATTCAGCATTTCACTGTGAGGGCTACTACACCTGTTGTATTCAGCATTTCACTGTAAGGTCTACTACACCTGTTGTATTCAGCATTTCACTGTAAGGTCTACTACACCTGTTGTATTCAGCATTTCACTGTGAGGTCTACTACACCTGTTGTATTCAGCATTTCACTGTAAGGTCTACTACACCTGTTGTATTCAGCATTTCACTGTGAGGTCTACTACACCTGTTGTATTCAGCATTTCACTGTGAGGTCTACTACACCTGTTGTATTCAGCATTTCACTGTGAGGTCTACTACACCTGTTGTATTCAGCATTTCACTGTGAGGTCTACTACACCTGTTGTATTCAGCATTTCACTGTAAGGTCTACTACACCTGTTGTATTCAGCATTTCACTGTGAGGTCTACTACACCTGTTGTATTCAGCATTTCACTGTAAGGTCTACTACACCTGTTGTATTCAGCATTTCACTGTGAGGTCTACTACACCTGTTGTATTCAGCATTTCACTGTGAGGTCTACTACACCTGTTGTATTAAGCATTTCACTGTGAGGTCTACTACACCTGTTGTATTCAGCATTTCACTGTTAGGTCTACTACACCTGTTGTATTCAGCATTTCACTTTAAGGTCTACTACACCTGTTGTATTCAGCATTTCACTGTGAGGTCTACTACACCTGTTGTATTCAGCATTTCACTGTAAGGTCTACTACACCTGTTGTATTCAGCATTTCACTGTAAGGTCTACTACACCTGTTGTATTCAGCATTTCACTGTGAGGTCTACTACACCTGTTGTATTCAGCATTTCACTGTAAAGGTCTACTACACCTGTTGTATTCAGCATTTCACTGTGAGGTCTACTACACCTGTTGTATTCAGCATTTCACTGTGAGGTCTACTACACCTGTTGTATTCAGCATTTCACTGTAACGTCTACTACACCTGTTGTATTCAGCATTTCACTGTAACGTCTACTACACCTGTTGTATTCAGCATTTCACTGTAACGTCTACTACACCTGTTGTATTCAGCATTTCACTGTAAGGTCTACTACACCTGTTGTATTCAGCATTTCACTGTAAGGTCTACTACACCTGTTGTATTCAGCATTTCACTGTAAGGTCTACTACACCTGTTGTATTCAGCATTTCACTGTAAGGTCTACTACACCTGTTGTATTCAGCATTTCACTGTAAGGTCTACTACACCTGTTGTATTCAGCATTTCACTGTAAGGTCTACTACACCTGTTGTATTCAGCATTTCACTGTGAGGTCTACTATACCTGTTGTATTCATTATTTCACTGTAAGGTCTACTACACCTGTTGTATTCAGCATTTCACTGTAAGGTCTACACCTGTTGTATTCAGCATTTCACTGTGAGGTCTACTACACCTGTTGTATTCAGCATTTCACTGTCAGGTCTACTACACCTGTTGTATTCAGCATTTCACTGTCAGGTCTACTACACCTGTTGTATTCAGCATTTCACTGTGAGGTCTACCTATACCTGTTGTATTCAGCATTTCACTGTGAGGTCTACCTATACCTGTTGTATTCAGCATTTCACTGTAAGGTCTACTACACCTGTTGTATTCAGCATTTCACTGTAAGGTCTACTACACCTGTTGTATTCAGCATTTCACTGTGAGGTCTACTACACCTGTTGTATTCAGCATTTCACTGTAAGGTCTACTACACCTGTTGTATTCAGCATTTCACTGTAAGGTCTACTACACCTGTTGTATTCAGCATTTCACTGTGAGGTCTACTACACCTGTTGTATTCAGCATTTCACTGTAAAGGTCTACTACACCTGTTGTATTCAGCATTTCACTGTGAGGTCTACTACACCTGTTGTATTCAGCATTTCACTGTGAGGTCTACTACACCTGTTGTATTCAGCATTTCACTGTAAGGTCTACTACACCTGTTGTATTCAGCATTTCACTGTAAGGTCTACTACACCTGTTGTATTCAGCATTTCACTGTAACGTCTACTACACCTGTTGTATCCAGCATTTCACTGTAAGGTCTACACCTGTTGTATTCAGCATTCCACTGTAAGGTCTACTACACCTGTTGTATTCAGCATTTCACTGTAAGGTCTACTACACCTGTTGTATTCAGCATTTCACTGTGAGGTCTACTACACCTGCTTTATTCAGCATTTCACTGTAAGGTCTACTACACCTGTTGTATTCAGCATTTCACTGTAATGTCTACTACACCTGTTGTATTCAGCATTTCACTGTAACGTCTACTACACCTGTTGTATTCAGCATTTCACTGTAACGTCTACTACACCTGTTGTATTCAGCATTTCACTGTGAGGTCTACTACACCTGTTGTATTCAGCATTTCACTGTGAGGTCTACTACACCTGTTGAATTCAGCATTTCACTGTAAGGTCTACTACACCTGTTGTATTCAGAATTTCACTGTGAGGTCTACTACACCTGTTGTATTCAGCATTTCACTGTCAGGTCTACTACACCTGTTGTATTCAGCATTTCACTGTCAGGTCTACTACACCTGTTGTATTCAGCATTTCACTGTGAGGTCTACCTATACCTGTTGTATTCAGCATTTCACTGTGAGGTCTACCTATACCTGTTGTATTCAGCATTTCACTGTAAGGTCTACTACACCTGTTGTATTCAGCATTTCACTGTAAGGTCTACTACACCTGTTGTATTCAGCATTTCACTGTGAGGTCTACTACACCTGTTGTATTCAGCATTTCACTGTAAGGTCTACTACACCTGTTGTATTCAGCATTTCACTGTGAGGTCTACCTATACCTGTTGTATTCAGCATTTCACTGTAAGGTCTACTACACCTGTTGTATTCAGCATTTCACTGTAAGGTCTACTACACCTGTTGTATTCAGCATTTCACTGTGAGGTCTACTACACCTGTTGTATTCAGCATTTCACTGTAAGGTCTACTACACCTGTTGTATTCAGCATTTCACTGTGAGGTCTACCTATACCTGTTGTATTCAGCATTTCACTGTAAGGTCTACTACACCTGTTGTATTCAGCATTTCACTGTAAGGTCTACTACACCTGTTGTATTCAGCATTTCACTGTGAGGTCTACTACACCTGTTGTATTCAGCATTTCACTGTAAGGTCTACTACACCTGTTGTATTCAGCATTTCACTGTAAGGTCTACTACACCTGTTGTATTCAGCATTTCACTGTAAGGTCTACTACACCTGTTGTATTCAGCATTTCACTGTGAGGTCTACCTATACCTGTTGTATTCAGCATTTCACTGTAAGGTCTACTACACCTGTTGTATTCAGCATTTCACTGTAAGGTCTACTACACCTGTTGTATTCAGCATTTCACTGTGAGGTCTACTACACCTGTTGTATTCAGCATTTCACTGTAAGGTCTACTACACCTGTTGTATTCAGCATTTCACTGTGAGGTCTACCTATACCTGTTGTATTCAGCATTTCACTGTAAGGTCTACTACACCTGTTGTATTCAGCATTTCACTGTAAGGTCTACTACACCTGTTGTATTCAGCATTTCACTGTGAGGTCTACTACACCTGTTGTATTCAGCATTTCACTGTAAGGTCTACTACACCTGTTGTATTCAGCATTTCACTGTAAGGTCTACTACACCTGTTGTATTCAGCATTTCACTGTGAGGTCTACTACACCTGTTGTATTCAGCATTTCACTGTAAGGTCTACTACACCTGTTGTATTCAGCATTTCACTGTGAGGTCTACTACACCTGTTGTATTCAGCATTTCACTGTAAGGTCTACTACACCTGTTGTATTCAGCATTTCACTGTAAGGTCTACTACACCTGTTGTATTCAGCATTTCACTGTGAGGTCTACTACACCTGTTGTATTCAGCATTTCACTGTGAGGTCTACTACACCTGTTGTATTCAGCATTTCACTGTAAGGTCTACTACACCTGTTGTATTCAGCATTTCACTGTGAGGTCTACTACACCTGTTGTATTCAGCATTTCACTGTGAGGTCTACTACACCTGTTGTATTCAGCATTTCACTGTAAGGTCTACTACACCTGTTGTATTCAGCATTTCACTGTGAGGTCTACTACACCTGTTGTATTCAGCATTTCACTGTAAGGTCTACTACACCTGTTGTATTCAGCATTTCACTGTAAGGTCTACTACACCTGTTGTATTCAGCATTTCACTGTGAGGTCTACTACACCTGTTGTATTCAGCATTTCACTGTAAACGTCTACTACACCTGTTGTATTCAGCATTTCACTGTGAGGTCTACTACACCTGTTGTATTCAGCATTTCACTGTAAGGTCTACTACACCTGTTGTATTCAGCATTTCACTGTAAGGTCTACTACACCTGTTGTATTCAGCATTTCACTGTAAGGTCTACTACACCTGTTGTATTCAGCATTTCACTGTAAGGTCTACTACACCTGTTGTATTCAGCATTTCACTGTAACGTCTACTACACCTGTTGTATTCAGCATTTCACTGTAACGTCTACTACACCTGTTGTATTCAGCATTTCACTGTAAGGTCTACTACACCTGTTGTATTCAGCATTTCACTGTAAGGTCTACTACACCTGTTGTATTCAGTATTTCACTGTAAGGTCTACTACACCTGTTGTATTCAGTATTTTACTGTAAGGTCTACTACACCTGTTGTATTCAGCATTTCACTGTAAGGTCTACTACACCTGTTGTATTCGGCATTTCACTGTGAGGTCTACTACACCTGTTGTATTCGGCACACGTGACAAATAAACTTTGATTTGATTTGAGTAGACTTCATTTGTGTTTAAGAAACTGTCCACATGGGGCGTTATAATTCACGGAGCTGTTGTCTATCTAATGCCATCCCGGTTATCTCCAACCAACACACCTAATGAATTCACCCGATTGACTGAAGCTTCTATTGTTGAAAACAGACAGCTCAGCTGAGGTTTTATCGGTATGTTCCTGGTTGCGTTTACACAGGAAGTCCAATTCTGATATTCGTACCGCTAATTGGTCTTAATCCCATCAGATGTTTTTTTCTTCCAGAACTGATCTGATTGGTCAAAAGACCAAATAGTGAGAGAGAAAAAAAAAGATCCGAATTGGGATTCAGTACACTGGCAATTGTGTTCGGCCCGGTGGGTTTGGGAAACTGAGACTCTTTGTGATTACGGCAATGGCCTTGTCCCGTCTGCGGTGGACGGACAGCTGGATAAGACTCTGCCGAAAGTGACGGCTTCCACCGACTGTTTGGTCCCTCTCGCAGAAGATGTTGCTGGTACTGAACGTCTCCTGGAAAGGAAGTGATGTAACCACCATCGTGTACGTTCCCTCCCAGAGACACATCCACCCAATAACGGTGTCTTCAACTGGTTAATAAAGTGTATTCAGTATTATACCGGTTCATTAGATGGTTCAGTGTTGGCAGATGATGTTCCCTCTAGTCTAGATGGACAACAGCTATAATAGGCACTAAAGCAGACTCAGCCAAACTCATTTTGCCCTGGGGGTGGGGGGGGGGGGGGGGGGGCGCATTAAGGATTCAACGAGGTCTGGAGGGCCGCACTGAAAACGGACTATATATCCTCTCTGTCAAAATGTGTATAAAAATAGTCCTCTAGACCCAGAACGAACCAGTTTGGTGGGTATTGGGGGCACGCTTTTCTTCGCGGGATCTCCAATGCTTTTTATTTGTTTATTTTGTTTATTTACGAAGGATCCCCGTTAGAGACATCCTGTTACGTTACATTATCGCCACCAGCCAATTAGCTGAGAGAATCTAGTTCTCCTTTATAACAGACTAGACAACTTGACTAAATAGACCACACAGTCGAGCTCTGATCACTCTATCTCGTCCCTACTGTATTACTCATGGTGTGTGTGTGTGTGTATGTGTGTGTGTGTACTCAGCATTTCCTGATTGGTACGTGAGGGGTGTCTGGCACACAGACAGGCCCAGTGATTAGTGTTGTTTTGTATTGGTATGTATTATGGATCCCCATTAGTTCCAGCCATGGCAGCAGCTACTCTTCCTGGGGTTTATTATGGATCCCCATTAGTTCCTGCCAAGGCAGCAGCTCCTCTTCCTGGGGTTTATTATGGATCCCCATTAGTTCCTGCCAAGGCAGCAGCTACTCTTCCTGGGGTTTATTATGGATCCCCATTAGTTCCTGCCAAGGCAGCATCTACTCTTCCTGGGGTTTATTATGGATCCCCATTAGTTCCTGCCAAGGCAGCAGCTACTCTTCCTGGGGTTTATTATGGATCCCCATTAGTTCCTGCCAAGGCAGCATCTACTCTTCCTGGGGTTTATTATGGATCCCCGTTAGTTCCTGCCAAGGCAGCAGCTACTCTACCTGGGGTTTATTATGGATCCCCATTAGTTCCTGCCAAGGCAGCAGCTACTCTACCTGGGGTTTATTATGGATCCCCATTAGTTCCTGCCAAGGCAGCATCTACTCTTCCTGGGGTTTATTATGGATCCCCATTAGTTCCTGCCAAGGCAGCAGCTACTCTTCCTGGGGTTTATTATGGATCCCCATTAGTTTCTGCCAAGGCAGCAGCTACTCTTCCTGGGGTTTATTATGGATCCCCATTAGTTTCTGCCAAGGCAGCAGCTACTCTTCCTGGGGTTTATTATGGATCCCCATTAGTTCCTGCCAAGGCAGCAGCTACTCTTCCTGGGGTCCATTAGTTCCTGTCAAGGCAGCATCTACTCTTCCTGGGGTTTATTATGGATCCCCATTAGTTCCTGCCAAGGCAGCAGCTACTCTTCCTGGGGTCCATTAGTTCCTGCCAAGGCAGCAGCTACTCTTCCTGGGGTTTATTATGGATCCCCATTAGTTCCTGCCAAGGCAGCACCTACTCTTCCTGGGGTTTATTATGGATCCCCATTTAGTTCCAGCCATAACAGCAGCTACTCTTCCTGGTGTTCAGCTAAATTAAATTCAGTTATGTACAATTAAAAATATTACATGACATTACTTTTCATGACACTTTTCACAACACATTAAGTGTGTTCCCAAAGGCCACTACTCGATTCAATATCTACAATACAAAATCCATGTGTACGTGTGTCTGTGCTTGTGTGTGTGTGTGTCTCTTCACAGGCCCCGCTGCTCCATAAGGTGTATTTGCATCTATTTCTACTGCTTGTGGAACAGATTTACATGTAGACACGTATCTGGTAGTAAAGGCTATGGGCTTGAGTTTCAAGTTTGGGAAGCTTACAATTTATCCTACCATTTCTACCTATCTGTGTGCTCGTTAGGATTTTCATATGGGCATTTCTTTGGAAGAGTTTAATTTGAATAATAACGTTTTTGTTTATCAAAATCCTTGTCACGTGGTTAACCCTCTGAGAGCGCCAGCCTCCCTCAGAGCGCCAGCCTCCCTCAGAGCGCCAGCCTCCCTCAGAGCGCCAGCCTCCCTCAGAGCACCAGCCTCCCTCAGAGCACCAGCCTCCCTCAGAGCACCAGCCTCCCTCAGAGCACCAGCCTCCCTCTGAGAGCACCAGCCTCCCTCTGAGAGCACCAGCCTCCCTCTGAGAGCACCAGCTTTCCTTTGAGATCACCAGCTTTCCCCGCACTTAACCATAAGCTCAGATGCTCAACGGTTGTTACATCCCAGAGCCCAACTCCAGAAAGGACCTGATTTATGAATGCATATACAGTTACAGCTGTTTGAAAAAGGAGGCAAGATGGAGCAAGAATCGGCAAACATTTGAGATTTGATTAACCATTGTCAAGTCCTAGGTATTGGAGATCAGATCCATCCCGTTCCCCTGAAACACACACACACTTGTCCCCCAGTTGTGACCATTTTCCCAAGCATCTCTGTGCAGTCAGACCTTTGATTATTTCTGTGCCACCAGGGCCAAAATAATATTCCCCCTCTCTGATTGTCCTAGTGTTCCCCCCCCCCTCTCCATGGGTTACTGCAGCTAGTGTTGCCATCACTGCAACTACCTGGGTCCCCCACCAGAATCCCCACCGGCTAGGTAAAAGGTCGTCAAGGTTCCCATTGGCAGCTTTGAGAATTTCCTTGGATATTATCAGGGTCCTCTGGCTATGTAGGACCGACCCTGCCAGGCGGGCTCAGAACCTTGAGGTTGGTGGCGCTGCTTTAGTAGGTCTCTGACCACATTCATCTTTCTGTTTTGGCTGCATGCAGGCAGCTTACAGCAGGCCCACAAAACAGATAGGAACATTTCTCTAGTGTCTGGGTCGTTCAGGTGGGTGTCTAAGGTATAGGGTTGTGGACAGTTCCATCATGATAGGACAATAAATAAATAAAATAGATGTATAATTCATTTTAAAAAATGCATAACCCACATCTGCGCAAAATTGAAGGCTCTCTCTTACAACCCGTGCTCACAGACACACATAGGATCTGGAATATACGCAACGATTTCCTTTCTCAAACACTTAACGCCTACTTTACCAAACACCAAACACACACACCTTCCATCAAAACACATCCACACACTGTGACATTTAAGTCGTTGAATGAGTACTTTTGGGTTACAATTAGGTATATTTGTTCCTCTCACTAGTAAAACCGACCGTTCCTCTCACTAGTAAAACAGACCGTTCCTCTCACTAGTAAAACCGACCGTTCCTCTCACTAGTAAAACCGACCGTTCCTCTCACTAGTAAAACCGACCGTTCCTCTCACTAGTAAACAGACCGTTCCTCTCACTAGTAAAACAGACCGTTCCTCTCACTAGTAAAACCGACCGTTCCTCTCACTAGTAAAACCGACCGTTCCTCTCACTAGTAAAACAGACCGTTCCTCTCACTAGTAAAACAGACCGTTCCTCTCACTAGTAAAACCTACCGTTCCTCTCACTAGTAAAACCTACCGTCCTCTCACTAGTAAAACAGACCGTTCCTCTCACTAGTAAAACAGACCGTTCCTCTCACTAGTAAAACAGACCGTTCCTCTCACTAGTAAAACAGACCGTTCCTCTCACTAGTAAAACAGACCGTTCCTCTCACTAGTAAAACAGACCGTTCCTCTCACTAGTAAAACAGACCGTTCCTCTCACGAGTAAAACCTACCGTTCCTCTCACTAGTAAAACCTACCGTCCTCTCACTAGTAAAACAGACCGTTCCTCTCACTAGTAAAACAGACCGTTCCTCTCACTAGTAAAACAGACCGTTCCTCTCACTAGTAAAACAGACCGTTCCTCTCACTAGTAAAACAGACCGTTCCTCTCACTAGTAAAACAGACCGTTCCTCTCACTAGTAAAACCTACCGTTCCTCTCACTAGTAAAACAGACCGTTCCTCTCACTAGTAAAACCTACCGTTCCTCTCACTAGTAAAACAGACCGTTCCTCTCACTAGTAAAACCGACCGTTCCTCTCACTAGTAAAACAGACCGTTCCTCTCACTAGTAAAACAGACCGTTCCTCTCACTAGTAAAACAGACCGTTCCTCTCACTAGTAAAACCTACCGTTCCTCTCACTAGTAAAACAGACCGTTCCTCTCACTAGTAAAACAGACCGTTCCGCTCACTAGTAAAACCTACCGCTCCTCTCACTAATAAAACAGACTGTTCCTCTCACTAGTAAAACCTACCGTTCCTCTTACTAATAAAACCTACCGTTCCTCTCACTAATAAAACAGACTGTTCCTCTTACTAATAAAACCTACCGTTCCTCTCACTAATAAAACAGACTGTTCCTCTTACTAATAAAACCTACCGTTCCTCTCACTAATAAAACCTACCGTTCCTCTCACTAATAAAACCTACCGTTCCTCTCACTAATAAAACCTACTGTTCCTCCCTCCACTCCCGAATAACGTATGATGTTTGCTTTGATACTGTTTTGTATAGTACTTCACCGTTGGAGCTGGAAACACAAGCATTTTGCTGCTCCTCCGATAACATCTGTAAATATCTTTGTATGCGACCAATAAACTTTGATTTGATTGATGTAGGGAAAAGTCTGCCCTTTGGGCGCAGACCATTCTAAAAACAGGTTTAATCCTGGGCTCAGGGAACCGGTTTGTTTCTGTGAAGTGTTTGTGAATCACTATTAGAATGTTATATGAGGGGCTGAGTGGAGCTTATTCCAGAATGCTATGTTGGCTGCCACCATGACTGTCTTTGTCGTGATGCTGGTTACCATGGTTTTTAAACAACTGTTGGCTCCCAAAGGTATTGCCTGTGCTGCTATGTTGAGGCGTGTGGGAAGATGATGTAATGTTGTGTTGTGTTGAGGCAGGACAATGTGTTTATACTCTAGAGATGGTTGACTCCCAGAAGAGTCGCTGTTTGTGTTGAAACAAGGCAAGATAATGTGTGTTCTGTTGAGGCGTGTGAGCATAATGTTTACTAACCCTTTTGTGGTTTTCGGGTCTGTGGGACCCATTTTCAATGTTTACAAAAATATTTTTGCAAACTGAGACCCACATTTTCATTGAATGCACACTGTGCACCCCACTACACATTAATATTACATATGTGACCTGATTCAGGAAACGAGGATTATGTCGCAAGTCACGACTTCACAGGATAGCTGATTGAACGGCAGGTAGCCTAGTGGTTAGAGTGTAGGGGCGGCAGGTAGCCTAGTGGTTAGAGTGTGGGACGGCAGGTAGCCTAGTGGTTAGAGTGTACGGACGGCAGGTAGCCTAGTGGTTAGAGTGTAGGGGCGGCAGGTAGCCTAGTGGTTAGAGTGTAGGGGCGGCAGGTAGTCTAGTGGTTAGAGTGTAGGGACGGCAGGTAGCCTAGTTGTTAGAGTGTGGGGGCGGCAGGTAGCCTAGCGGTTAGAGTGTAGGGGCGGCAGTTAGTCTAGTGGTTAGAATATAGGGACGGCAGGTAGCCTAGTGGTTAGAGTGTAGGGGCGGCAGGTAGCCTAGCGGTTAGAGTGTAGGGGCGGCAGGTAGCCTAGCGGTTAGAGTGTAGGGGCGGCAGGTAGCCTAGCGGTTAGAGTGTAGGGGCGGCAGGTAGCCTAGCGGTTAGAGTGTAGGGGCGGCAGGTAGCCTAGTGGTTAGAGTGTAGGGACGGCAGGTAGCCTAGTGGTTAGAGTGTGGGGACGGCAGGTAGCCTAGTGGTTAGAGTGTAGGGGCGGCAGGTAGCCTAGCGGTTAGAGTGTAGGGGCGGCAGGTAGCCTAGCGGTTAGAGTGTAGGGGCGGCAGGTAGCCTAGCGGTTAGAGTGTAGGGGCGGCAGGTAGCCTAGTGGTTAGAGTTTAGGGGCGGCAGGTAGCCTAGCAGTTAGAGTGTAGGGGCGGCAGGTAGCCTAGCGGTTAGAGTGTAGGGGCGGCAGGTAGCCTAGAGGTTAGAGTGTAGGGGCGGCAGGTAGCCTAGTGGTTAGAGTGTGGGGACGGCAGGTAGCCTAGTGGTTAGAGTGTAGGGGCGGCAGGTAGCCTAGCGGTTAGAGTGTAGGGACGGCAGGTAGCCTAGTGGTTAGAGTGTGGGGATGGCAGGTAGCCTAGTGGTTAGAGTGTAGGGGCGGCAGGTAGCCTAGCGGTTAGAGTGTAGGGGCGGCAGGTAGCCTAGTGGTTAGAGTGTAGGGGCGGAAGGTAGCCTAGTGGTTAGAGTGTAGGGGCGGCAGGTAGCCTAGCGATTAGAGTGTAGGGGCGGAAGGTAGCCTAGTGGTTAGAGTGTAGGGGCGGCAGGTAGCCTAGTGGTTAGAGTGTAGAGGGGGCAGGTAGCCTAGCGGTTAGAGTGTAGGCGCGGCAGGTAGCCTAGTGGTTAGAGTGTAGGGATGGCAGGTAGGCTAGTGGTTAGAGTGAAGGGATGGCAGGTAGCCTAGTGGTTAGAGTGTAGGGGCGGCAGGTAGCCTAGTGGTTAGAGTGTAGGGACGGCAGGCAGCCTAGTGGTTAGAGTGTAGGGGCGGCAGGTAGCCTAGTGGTTAGAGTGTAGGGACGGCAGGTAGCCTAGTGGTTAGAGTGTAGGGACGGCAGGTAGCCTAGTGGTTAGAGTGTAGGGACGGCAGGCAGCCTAGTGGTTAGAGTGTAGGGGCGGCAGGTAGCCTAGTGGTTAGAGTGTAGGGGCGGCAGGTAGCCTAGTGGTTAGAGTGTAGGGGCGGCAGGTAGCCTAGTGGTTAGAGTGTAGGGACGGCAGGCAGCCTAGTGGTTAGAGTGGAGGGGCGGCAGGTAGCCTAGTGGTTAGAGTGTAGGGACGGCAGGCAGCCTAGTGGTTAGAGTGTAGGGGCGGCAGGTAGCCTAGTGGTTAGAGTGTAGGGACGGCAGGCAGCCTAGTGGTTAGAGTGTAGGGACGGCAGGTAGCCTAGTGGTTAGAGTGTAGGGACGGCAGGCAGCCTAGTGGTTAGAGTGTAGGGACGGCAGGTAGCCTAGTGGTTAGAGTGTAGGGACGGCAGGTAGCCTAGTGGTTAGAGTGTAGGGACGGCAGGCAGCCTAGTGGTTAGAGTGTAGGGACGGCAGGTAGCCTAGTGGTTAGAGTGTAGGGACGGCAGGCAGCCTAGTGGTTAGAGTGTAGGGGCGGCAGGTAGCCTAGTGGTTAGAGTGTAGGGACGGCAGGTAGCCTAGTGGTTAGAGTGTAGGGGCGAAACAACCTTTTGAAACAACCTCACTTATTGTCCAGAAAATGAAAAAAAGGTTTGCTGTGTGCCTTCACTCTGTCTTCCTCCTTCCTGGGCCTGCTGTTTTAACATAGCACCAAGAACCTCCTGTCTTCTGCTTTTCTCACACTCTTTACACTTTGTATTGTGTGAAACGACACAATGTCTTGCGGGAACCTGTACAATATTATTACAATAGATTATTTTGATACATTATTTCAATACATTCTAAAAAATTCTGTATTTTCCCCACACTATCCCAGCCAGGTGCAAATTGGGGGAGGGACACAACAAATAAGTAGCTTGTGTGGCTACATACCACCATCATGTGTGGCTACATACCACCATCAATCAGTATGGCAAAAATAATCTCTGCTCAGAGAGCCTTATAATTTTTTTTGCAGATAGTGAAGCTAGTGTGGAAGGAAGTGTCCACTTTGGAAGATGAAGGATTTTATATGAGGAGCATGTCTCTGTCAATTCAGAGTCTGACAGTGAGTTGGAAGAGGCGGATGAGATTGACCCTCAGCCAGCCCCAGGACCAGCCCGTCAGCAGCGAGCCCCAGTACCAGCCCGTTAGCAGCCAGCCCGTCAGCAACCAGCCCCAGCCAGTCAGCAACCAGCCCCAGGACCAACCCTTCAGCAGCCAGCCCCAGGACCAGCCCATCAGCAGCCAGCCGCAGGACCAGCCAGTCAGCAGCCAGCCCCAGGACCAACCTGTCAGCAGCCAGCCCCAGGACCAGCCAGTCAGCAGCCAGCCCCAGGACGAGCCCTTCAGCAGCGAGCCCCAGGACCAGCCCATCAGCAACCAGCCCCAGGACCAGCCCTTCAGCAGCCAGCCCCAGGACCAGTCCTTCAGCAGCCAGCCCCAGGACCAGCCCGTCAGCAAGCAGCCCCAGGACCAACCCTTCAGCAGCCCGTCAGCCCGTCACCAACCCGTCAGCAACCTGCAGGAGGAGAAATATGGATGTCAATTTTTTTAATCGTTTGATCTTCATGCCCAAGGAATGAGCCACCCCGCACGGCTGTCCAATGTGATAAGGATGTTACCGGGGCCGATGGGGATGGCGGTTAGTCATGTGCAGGACATAAAGTCTTCTTTTGAGCTGTTCATCCCAGATACCATCTAGAAAATCTTTCTGGACTGCACTAATTTGGAGGGAAGGAGTGGGTTTTGGAGAGAGCTGGAAGGAGATGGACCAAACTCATTTACATGCATACTTTGGGGTTCTTATCCTTGCTGGTGTTTTCAGATCCAATGGGGAATCCACAGAATCCCTGTGGGATGCAGAAACCTTCAGATAACTTTACTGTGCAACAATGTCTCTGGAAAAATTCCACATTATTTTCAGGATTATCCGCTTCGATACCCGAGACACCAGACCAGCACGGCAGCAGGTACTCCGAGGCCAAAACATCACATGCGCTAAGTTTTTTTTACTTCGCACAAGCTGGGACAGGGGCTCCTCAAGAGGAAGCTACGATTGTAAGAGCAGTACGAAAAACAATGTCCCTAGTGTCCTACGTGCCAAAGGAAGGCAACAATGTAGTACCCAGAAATACGCTGCATAGGGATGGAAGAATCTGTGGCCAGGAACATCAAAACACATAAATAATAATGGATTACAATGCCACAAAAGGAGGGGTGGACTGGCTACAGCTGCAAAAGAAGAACCCTACGCCAGTTGTCATATTATTCCACATCTTGGACATCTTGGCGTACAACGCGTTTGTCGTCTGGATGGTGTTGAACCCAGATTGGAACAGAGGGAAGCTCCAGAGGAGACGTCTCTTTCTCGAGGAGTTGGGCAAGACGTTGGTAAGACCTCAAATCCAGAGGAGGCAACATATCCCAAGAACCCCAGCTTCTGCAGCCATGGTGAGTAGGATTCAGGAGGAGGATGCTGGTGACCCATCCGCCCGACCCACAGAACCAACAACTCCAATACAGGAAGTAAGTGTGAGTGATGTTGTTGCATGTGTGTCTCTCCTACCTCGGCCCGCTGTAACTATATGTATATGTGAGTGAGTGAGTGAGTGAGTGAGTGAGTGAGTGAGTGAGTGAGTGAGTGAGTGAGTGAGTGAGTGAGTGAGTGAGTGAGTGAGTGAGTGAGTGAGTGAGTGAGTGAGTGAGTGAGTGAGTGGGTGAGTGGGTGAGTGAGTGAGTGAGTGAGTGAGTGAATGAGATGTTTTCATCATTCTAGATTGAAGCTGGTAGCAACCAGAAGAACCGCTGCGATCTGTGTGGACCCAAGGACACGAAGACACAGTACACATTCATCAAGTGCACGAAATACATTTGCAACACAAACACAGTAAAACTCTGTCACACATGTGGTGTGTAGACCGGCTTTAACTTTTGTTCAATGGGGCTCACTTATAATTTCCATAGAATACTGTATGTAAAATGTGTCCTTCCAATTTGTACAGTTCAAGGCAATAAACATCAATAGTGATGAAAACATTGTTTAATTTGTATTTGTTCAAGATAAACATGATTTATTCCACCCATGTCTTTTTTGTTCACAAAAATCTAATTTTATATAAATAAAAAAACAGAGTAGCTCTTTTATTGATAAAATATGAACCATGTATGCTGTCTATATTAACCATGCTGTCTATATTGCATGCAATTGATATAAGTCAACATCTACGTAGTACGTATCTACGTATATTTACGTAAATTGTTATGACAGCATTGTTTCTCTACCCAATAATGTTGTTGGTCCATCAGACTCGTGAACATTGGGTGAATAATAAAAACATGAATCCCACACAAGGGTTAAATCACGTTAGGGATAATGTGTTGTATTGAGTGGAAGCAGGATAATGTGTTGTTTTGAGTGGAAGCAGGATAATGCGTTGTATTGAGTGGAAACAGGATAATGTGTTGTATTGAGTGGTAGCAGGATAATGCGTTGTATTGAGTGGAAGCAGGATAATGCATTGTATTGAGCGGAAGCAGGATAATGCGTTGTATTGAGTGGTAGCAGGATAACGCGTTGTATCGAGTGGAAGCAGGATAATGCGTTGTATTGAGCGGAAGCAGGATAATGCATTGTATTGAGCGGAAGCAGGATACTGCGTTGTATTGAGTGGAAGCAGGATAATGCGTTGTATTGAGTGGAAGCAGGATAATGCGTTGTATTGAGTGGAAGCAGGATAATGCATTGTATTGAGCGGAAGCAGGATAATGCGTTGTATTGAGTGGAAGCAGGATAATGCGTTGTATTGAGTGGAAGCAGGATAATGCATTGTATTGAGTGGAAGCAGGATAATGCGTTGTATTGAGTGGAAGCAGGATAATGCGTTGTATCGAGTGGAAGCAGGATAATGCGTTGTATTGAGTGGAAGCAGGATAATGCGTTGTATTGAGTGGAAGCAGGATAATGCGTTGTATTGAGTGGAAGCAGGATAATGCGTTGTATTGAGTGGAAGCAGGATAATGCGTTGTATCGAGTGGAAGCAGGATAATGCGTTGTATTGAGTGGAAGCAGGATAATGCGTTGTATTGAGTGGAAGCAGGATAATGTGTCGAGTGGAATTATAATTATAAATAAATAATATAAATAATAATAAATAAATAAATAATAAATAATTATCTTGAAGGCACTGGTCCTAAAGTAGAAACTAGCAGTCTCTCCCAGCTCTTTAGGGACTCGTCACATTCAGTTAATTATCTTGAAGGCTCTGGTCCTAAAGTAGAAACTAGCAGTCTCTCCCAGCTCTTTAGGGACTCGTCACATTCAGTTAATTATCTTGAAGGCTCCGGTCCTAAATAGAAACTAGCAGTCTCTCCCAGCTCTTTGGGGACTCGTCACATTCAGTTAATTATCTTGAAGGCTCTGGTCCTAAATAGAAACTAGCAGTCTCTCCCAGCTCTTTAGGGACTCGTCACATTCAGTTAATTATCTTGAAAGCTCTGGTCCTAAATAGAAACTAGCAGTCTCTCCCAGCTCTTTAGGGACTCGTCACATTCAGTTAATTATCTTGAAAGCTCTGGGCCTTGGTCTAAATATTCTGACAAAGTAGAAACTAGCAGTCTCTCCCAGCTCTTTAGGGACTTGTCACATTCAGTTAATTTGAAGTCTCTAGGCGTTGTCCTAAATATTCTGACATAAAGTAGAAACTAGCAGTCTCTCCCAGCTCTTATGGGACTTTACACATTCAGTTGTTCATCGATTTGCGGTGGTTGTCTTGGTTGGTGTAATTCATTTTCCTTCCGTCATTAGGTCGAATTACAATATTCAGACTGACACACAAACACAATCAGTCATGGATCTCACGCAACCACATAGCATTCCTCTGTTCCTCCATTTTAAATAATTCACTAAGAGTTCTAAAGGCATAAACAAAACATGAGACTCATTTGTATGTTACACGCTTCATAGTTCAGTCATTGTTGCAATTGTTGTTTTCTCCTCAATAAACTGCAGCAATGAGTCTGATATTGTATTCAAGCCGGTAACGACACCAGAATCCTCCGGTTCAATAGTCATCGACCCAGAGAAAGTGTCCGGTTTGAAATTAATATGATAATATTGTTGTTGTATACAAACAACCAATCAGAGCATTTCCCTGGAGAGATGGGGCTGCTGTAAGGCAACACTACTGAGTACGATTCAAATGCTGCACTACTTTTGAACAGGCTTCATAGTTCAGCCAGGTCACCCGTGATACAAGTCAGTATTCGACGTCCATCCATGTCTAAGGACGTCGGGAGATGAAGTGAAAAAGTGTTGCGGACGGGTATGGTGGATGGGCGTAAGCATCTGCCTCTGATTCCAAAGGTTGCACGTTCAAATCAAAAGAAAAATATCAAAATCATTTTATGTTTTAAGACTATCCCAAACCTTACCGTAACGATTTGGAGTTAATGCCTAAAACCTATAAATTTAGATGCTAGTAGATATGGATAGACTTCCAGTCATTGCGCTAATGCTAGTTAGCATTGGCTCGTGAAACTACCTCTAACTTCCTTCATACCCAGAAACCCTGCATTCCTTCCCCTTCCTTTTCCACATGTTGTGTTACAGCCTTATTCTAAAAATGATTAAATTCACTTTTTTAATTCATCAATCTACACACAATACCCCATAATGACAAAGCGAAAACAGGTTATTCGATTTTTTTGCAACTTTATAAAAAATATATATTTATCCTTTCTGGGAAGGGGGGTTCCGCTAGATGAAAACCTGGCCAACAGCCAGTGAAATTGCCAAATTCAAACAGAAATCTTATAATTAAAATTCCTCAAACATACAAGTATTATACACCATTTTAAAGATAAACTTCTTGTTAATCCAACCAGTGTCCGATTTCAAAAAGGCTTTACGGCGAAAGCACACCATGCGATTATGTTAGGACAGCGCCTAGCCACAAACCATACAGACATTTTCCAGCAAAGGAGAGGTGTAACAAAAGTCAGAAACAGCGTTAAAATGAATCACTTACCTTTGATGATCTTCATCTGATGGCACTCCCAGGTCTCCATGTTAGACAATAAATGTTTGTTTTGTTCGATAAAGTTAATCTTTATGTCCAAATACCTCCTTTTTGTTCACGTGTTTAGTCCAGTAATCCAAATGCACGGGCACAAAGTCCAGATGAAATGTCCAAAAAGTTCCATTAAAGTTCATAGAAACATGTCAAACGATGTTTCTAATCAATCATTAGGGTGTTTTTATCATAAATATTCAATAATGTTTCAACCGGACAGTTTTCATTAGAAAGGAAAGGGAACGAACGTCGCGCGATAAACAACTCATGGCTTTCAGCCTCTTGCATTAACCTCTCTTGGGTACGTGAGACGTTAGCGTCCCACCTCTTCAACAGCCAGTGAAACTGCTGGGCGCCAAATTCAAATACAGAAATACTGTAACGACTGTCTTCGGGTGAAAGAGAGGAGGACCAAGATGCAGCGTGAATATCATCCATATTTAATGGGAAATACTTAAACACCGAACAAAACAACAAACCGACAAAAAGGAACGAAGACGATACAGTCCCGTAACGTGAACACTAAACACTGGTACACTGGAACAGGAACAATCACCCACAAACAAACAGTGAAAACAGGCTACCTTAATATGGTTCCCAATCAGAGACAATAACAAACACCTGCCTCTGATTGAGAACCATATTAGGCCAAACAAACCCAACATAGAAACACAAAACATAGAATGCCCAACCAGCTCACGTCCTGACCAACTAAACAAAGACTAAACAAAGGAAATAAGGTCAGGAACGTGACAAATACTCATAAAAATTCAGAAAACAAAACATATTTTACATAGGTTTAAAGATGAACTTCTTGTGAATCCAACCACGGTGTCAGATTTAAAAAATGCTTTACGGCGAAAGCATACCGTACGATTATTTGAGAACATAGCCCACTAGACAAATCATTACAAACAGTAACCAGCCAAGTAGAAGAGTTACACAAGTCAGAAATAGAGATAAATCTCTTACCTTTGATGATCTTCATATGGTTGCACTCAGCAGACATTCATTTAATCAATAAATGTTCCTTTTGTTTGATAAAGTCTCTTTATATTCAAAAACCTCAGTTTTGTTCGCGCGTTTTCGCGCGTTTTCTTCAGTAATCCACAGGCTCAAACGCAGTCAAAACAGGCAGACAAAAAAAATCAAAATTCTATCCGTAAAGTTCATAGAAACATGTCAAACGATGTTCATATTCAATCCTCAGGTTGTTTTTAGCTTAAATAATCGATAATATTTCAACCGGACAATAACGTCGGATATTTAAAAGGTAAACAAGAAAGGCACTCTCTCGGTCTCGAGCATGAAAAAGCTCTGTGACACGGCAGGGTCCACTCATTCAGACTGCTCTTTCTTCCTCATTTTTCAGAATACAAGCCTGAAACAATTTCTAAAGACTGTTGACATCTAGCGGAAGGCATAGAAACTGCAATTTGAGTCCTAAGTCAATGGATACTGTAATGGCATTGAATAGAAAACTACAAAACCAAAAAAGAAACTACATCCTGAACGGATTTCTCAGATTTTCGCCTGCCAAATCAGTTCTGTTATACTAACAGATACTATTTTAACAGTTTTGGAAACTTTAGAGTGTTTTCTATCCAAATCCACCAGTTATATGCGTATCATATCTTCTGGGGCCGAGAAGCAGGCAGTTTAATTTGGGCATGCATTTCATCCAAAATTCCAAATGCTGCCCCCTACCCTAGAGAAGTTAAGTGATCTTATACTCTCCCCTTTCACAATAGATGCCTGAAACAACTTCTAAAGACGGTTGACATCTACTGGAAGCCTTAGGAAGTGCAATCTGACCCCACAGGCACTGGATATTCGATAGGCAATGAGTTGAAAAACTACAAACCTCAGATTTCCCACTTCCTGGTTGGATTTTTCTCAGGTTTTTGCCTGCCATATGAGTTCTGTTATACTCACAGACATTATTTTATTTATTATTTCATTATTTTAAAAGTTGTGGAAAATTTAGAGTGTTTTCTATCCAAATCTACTAATTATATTCAAGCTTCTGGGCCTGAGTAACAGGCAGTTTACTCTGGGCACGCTTTTCATCCAAACTTCCCAATGCTGCCCCCTATCCCCCCTAAAGAGGTTTGAAACACCTTATTTTATAAGTGTTCAGACCCTTTGCTATGAGACTCGAAATTGAGCTCAAGTGCATCCTATTTCCATTGATCATCCTTGAGATGTTTCTGCAACTTGATTGGAGTCCACCTGTGGTAAATTTAATTGATTGGACATGATTTGGTGAGGCAAAAACATTTCTATATAACATCCCACAGCTGACAGTTCACGGCAGAGCAAAACCTAAGCCATGTGGTCGAAGAAATTGTCCCGTAGAGCTCCGAGACAGGATTGTGTTGAGGCACAGATCTGGGGAAGGGTACCAAAAAATATCAGCAGCATTGAAGGTCCCCAAGAACACAGTGGCCTCCATCATTCTTAAATGGAAGAAGTTTGGAACCACCAAGACTATTCCTAGAGCTGACTGTTCTGCCAAAGTGAGCAATCAGGGAGGTGACCAAGAACCTGATTGTCACTCTGACAGAGCTCCAAAGTTCCTCTGTGGAGATGGGAGAAACTTCCAGAAGGACAACCATCTCTAGTGCACTCCACCAATCAGGTCTTTATAGTAGAGTGACCAGACGGAAGCCACACCTCAGTAAAAGGCACATGACAGCCCACTTGGAGTTTGCCAAAATCCACCTAAAGGACTCAGACCATGAGAAACAAGATTCTCTGGTCTGATGAAACCAAGATTGAACTCTTTGGCCTGAACGCCAAGTGTCACATCTGGAGGAAACCTGGCACCATCCCTATGGTGAGGCATGGTGATGGCAGTATCATGCTGTGGGGATGTTTATCAGCGGCAGGGACTGGGAGACTAGTCAGGATCGAGGGAAAGATGAACGGAGCAAAGTAAAGAGAGCTCCTTGATGAAAACCTGCTCCAGAGCGCTCATGACCTCAGGCTGGGACGAAGTTTCAGCTCCCAACTACCCTAATCACACAACCAAGTCAATGCAGGATTGGCTTCGGAATAAGACTCTGAATGTCCTAGAGTGGCCTAGCCAGAGCTCAGACTTGAACCTGATCAAACATCTCTGGAGAGACCTGAAAATAGCTGTGCAGCGATGCTACCCATCCAGCCTGACAGAGCTTGAGAGGATCTGCAGAGAAGAATGGGAGAAACTCCCCAAATACAGGTTTGCCGAGCTTGTAATGTCATACCCAAGAAGACTTGAGTCTAATCGCTGCCAAAAGGTGCTTCAACAAAGTACTGAGTAAAGGGTCTGAATACTTATGTAAATGTGATATTTCAGTTTATTGATATTATGAAAACCTGTTTTTGCTTTGTCATTATGGAGGTATTGTGTGTAGATTGATGCAGAAAAAATAAACAATTTAATCAATTTTAGAATAAGGCTGTAACGTAACAAAAGGTGTAAAAAGTCAAGGGGTCTGAATACTATCCGAATATACTTACTACTATATACATTAAAATGGTATCCACAAGTTCATCTGACTCTGGGGAAGTGCATCATGGCCAAAATCCCAAATTATCCCGAAAAAGTACCGTAAAAATTCAGAGTTCATTTTCAGAAATTTGCCATTTGGAACCACTTTGAAATTTGATGTTTGAAAAACATGGATGAATATCTAATTCTGACGTGAGACTATGAGAGCTGGTAGTTAGCCAATAGGGCTCTCAATAGGTCAAAGGTTGTTAACTAGATGGTGGCATTTGAATCCAGCAGGGAGAAAGACGGGTAGAGAGAAAGAGAGAGAGGGGTAGACATTTGGGGTAGACATCTGGGCCTAAACCACACCAAAACAACACTAGACACTATGGAACACAAAGCTTTTACTATCTCATCCTGAAATATACAAGGTCAGAGGTCATCTGCCTTTGGCCTAAAGAACAGGAACCCAGACTTCAAAGAAATTAGAAATACAGACATTGTCATCCTACAAGAAACATGGTATAAAGGAGACGAACCCACTGGTTGCCCTCTAGGTTACAGAGAGCTGGTAGTCACATCCACCAAACTACCAGGTGTGAAACAGGGAAGAGACTCAGGGGTTATGCTAATGTGGTATAGAAGAGACCTAATTAGGGTTAGGCGTCCCACTAGTGAAAACAGGAACATTTTACATCTGTCTAGAAATTAATAAGGAAATTATCTCAACAGAGAAAAAAATCTCCTCCTGTGTGCTACCCACTAGAATCCCCATACTTTAACGATGACAGCTTCTCCATCCTAGAGGGGGATATTAACAATTTCCATGCCCAGGGACATGTACTAGTCTGTGGTGACCTAAATGCCAGAACTGGACAAGAACCTGACACCCTCAGCACACCTGGAGGTGACAGCATTCCATCCCCCATATTCTCCCCTAGGCAAAACTACGACAACATAACCAACCAAAACGGGTCACAACTCCTGCAGCGCAGTAAATTTGACCTCTCAGCTTCCCTTTCATATCTAAAAATGTAAAGCAGAAAACCGAAGAAAATGAACAATAATGACAAATGGCTTGATGAAGAATGTAACAACCTGAGAAATAAATTGAGAAAACTATCCAACCAAAAACATAAAGACCCAGAAAACCTGAGTCTACGCCTTCACTATGGTGAATCACTAAAACAATACAGAAATACACTACAGAAAAAGAAGGAACAGCACATCAGAAATCAGCTCAATGTAATTGAAGAATCCATAGAATCTAACCAATTCTGGGAAAATTGGAAACCATAAACAAACACAAAGATTTATGTATGGATAAACCATTTCTCCAATCTTTTTGGTATTGTTGGCTCTATAACAAAGAACAAGCAGCAAAAATATATACATGACCAAATACAAATCAACTATTAAAGACTACCAGAACCCACTGGATTCTCCAATTACACTGAATGAACTACAGGACTAAATACAAACCCTCCAACCCAAAAAGGCCTGTGGTGTTGATGGTATCCTCAATGAAATGATAAAATATACAGACAACAAATACCAATTGGCTATACTAAAACTCTTTAACATCCTCATTAGCTCTGGCATCTTCACCAATATTTGGAACCAAGGACTGATCACCCCAATCCACAAAAGTGGAGACAAATTCGATCTCAATAACTACCGTGGGATATGTGTCAACAGCAACCTTGGGAAATCCTCTGCATTATCATTAACAGCAGACTCGTACATTTCCTCAGTGAAAACAATGTACTGAGCAAACGTCAAATTGGCTTTTTACCATATGATTGTATGACAGACCTCATATTCACCCTGCATACCCTAATTGACAAACAAACAAACCAAAACAAAGTCTTCTCATGCTTTGTTGATTTCAACAATGATTTTGACTCCCTTTGGTATGAGAGTCTGCTATGCAAATAGATGGAAAGTAGTGTTAGGGGGAAAAACATACGACATTACAAATTCCATGTACACAAACAACAAGTGTGCGGATAAAATTGGCAAAAAAATAACACATTTCTTTCCACAGGGCCGTGGGTTGAGACAGGGATGCAGCTTAATTACTTGACATCTTGGAAAGAAATATCCTTTTGTTTTCTCATGATTTGGTCTAATTGTGCTGCTGTCCTGGGGCTCTGTGGGGTGTGTTTGTGAACAGAGCCCCAGGACCAGCTTGCTTAGGGGCTCTTCTCCAGGTTCATGTCTCAGTAGGTGATGGCTTTGTTAGGGAAACGCTTCATTTTATGTGGTTGTAGAATTCTGGATTTTGATAATTAGCGGGTATCGGCCTAAGTCTGCTCTGCATTATTTGGTGTTTTTACATTGTACATGGAGGATATTTTAGCAGAGTCTCAATTTGGTGTTTGTCCCATTTTATGAATAATTGGTTGGTGAGTGGACCCCAGAACTCACAACCATAGAGGGCAATGGGCTCTATAACTGATTCAAATATTTTTAGCCAGATCATAATTGGTTTGTTGAATGTTATGTTCCTTTTGATTGTGTAGAATGCCCTTCTCGCCTTCTCTCTTAGATAGTTCACAGCTTTGTGGAAGTTCTTTGGGGCTGATGTTTGGGCGAGGTATGTATAGTTTTTTTGAGTGCTCTAGGGAAACTGTGTCAAGATGGAATTTGTATTTGTGGTCCTGGCAACTGGACCTTTTGGAACACCATTGTTTTTGTCTTTCTGAGATTTACTGACAGAATCTGTGCAGAATATCTAGGTGCTGCTGTAGGCCCTCCTTGGTTGGGGACAGAAGCACCAGATCATCAGCAAACAGTAGACATTTGACTTCAGAATCTAGTAGGGTGAGGCCGGGTGCTGGAGACTGTTCTAGCCAATTCGTTGACATGTTGAAGAAGGTGGGGCTTAACAAAACCAGAGCAAACTAGAATGCTTTTTGGCCCTAAACAGAGAGTACACATTGGCAGAATACCTGACCACTGTGACTGACCCAAAATTAAAGAAAGCTTTGACTATGTACAGACTCAGTGTGTCACGTTCATCATAAGGGATGGACCAAGGCGCAGCGTGCGTAGAGTTCCACATATTTTAATAAATAGAAACTCACCAAACAAAACAAAACAAGCACAAACGAAACGTCTTGGACTACTCACAGGCAGCTACACAAACACAAGATCCCACAAAGCGGAAATGGCTGCCTAAATATGAACCCCAATCAGAGACAACGATAAACAGCTGCATCTGATTGGGAACCATAACAGGCCAACATCGACATATAAAACGCCTAGATGACCCACCCTAAATCACACCCCGACCTAACCAAAATAGAGAATAAAAGCTCTCTATGGTCAGGGCGTGACACAGTGAACATACCCTTGCTATAGAGAAAGGGCGCCGAAGGCAGACATGGCTCTCAAGAGAAGACAGGCTATGTGCACACTGCCCACAAAATGTGGTGGAAACTGAGCTGCACTTCCTAACCTCCTGCCAAATGTATGAACGCCTTAAAGACACATATTTCCCTCAGATTACACAGACCCAAAAATAATTTCAAAACATACCCAGTTTTGATAAACTCCCAAATCTATTGGGTGAAATTCCACAGTGTGCCATGACAGCAGCAAGATTTGTGACCTGTTGCCACAAGAAAAGGGCAACCAGTGAAGAACAAACACCATTGTAAATACAACCTATATTTATGCTTATTTATTTTCCCTTTTGTACTTTAACTATTTGCACATCGTTACAACACTGTATATAGAGAGAGAGAGAGAGAGAGAGAGAGAGAGAGAGAGAGAGAGAGAGAGAGAGAGAGAGAGAAAGATAGAGAGAGAGAGAGAGGTACAGAGAGAGAGAGAAAGGGAAAGATAGAGAGAGAGAGAGAGAGAGAGAGAGAACGAGAAAGGGAAAGAGAGAGAGAGAGAGAGAGAGAGAGAGAGAGAGAGAGAGAGAGAGAGAGAGAGAGAGAGAGAAAGGGAAAGATAGAGCGAGAGATAGGTAGAGAGAGAGAGAGAGAGAGAGAGAGAGAGAGAGAGAGAGAGAGAGAGAGAGAGAGAGAGAGAGAGAGAGAGAGGGGTACAGAGAGAGAGAGAAAGGGAAAGATAGAGAGAGAGAGAGAGAGAAAGAGAAAGGGAAAGATAGAGAGAGAGAGAGAGAGAGAGAGACAGAGAGAGAGAGAGAGAGAGAGAGAGAGAGAGCAGAAAAGTGCTACATATCCTCTCATCTCCTCTCAGCGTTACGCAGACACAGTCTACCTCCAAAATGGCACCCTATTCCCTATATAGTGCACTACTTTTGACCAGGGCCCATAGGAATAGGGTGCCATTTGGGACGCATTGCCACAGACTGCTGCTGAAGCTGAACCCCAATGTCCTCAGCTTTGGTGATTTCTCCATTTTATAGATATGGCCTCCGAGAGTGATTTGATGAAAATGTAAAATGAAATATCCGCCAAATAATTTGAAGTGGGCCTGGTGATTTTATTCCATCGTGACTATAAATCAAAAAACCAGACACCTCATAAATTTAAGTTGATGTAGTGTTTTTGATTCAAAGTAGAACTCTTCAAACTACTCAAACGGACTACAATCCAAACTGCATCCTATGCCCTATTAATGAGCACTACTTTTGACCAGATCCTTATGTGGTATGGTCAAAAGCAGTGCACTAGAGGGAATAGGGTGCAGTTTAGAACGCTACCTAGGAGTGGATGGCACATACTCGTATCCAGGGGCGCAACTTTCCCTGGATACGGGGGGGGGGGGGGGGGGGGGGGGGGGGGGGGGGGGTCATGTCCCCCCCACATTCTGAAATTACCTTTTTGTCAGTTTTATATAATACAAAAAACGGCAACGTTGTGCCTAACCTGGAATATTATGCATGTTTTTTTTCTTTGTATTATCTTTTACTAAATCTATTGTGTTATATTCTCCTACATTAATTTCACATTTCCACAAACTTCAAAGTGTTTCCTTTCAAATGATATCAATAATATGCATATCCTTGCTTCAGGTCCAGAGCTACAGGCAGTTAGATTTGAGTTTGACATTTCAGGGGAAAATTGAAATATAGTGGGCTAATCCTCATTTAAGGAGTAGGAAGATTTCCAGACGGAGAAATATGGGTGATCAATTTTTAGGTCTCTTTCTAGGCAATGTAGTGAAACTATAGCCTGATTTGTAAGTTTCCTTGGACAGATAACTGCACCATGCATAAGGCTACAGCCTACTCGATTTGATTGAGACAACACACACACACCTGACGACACACACACACCTGATCTCTCAGGTATGACAACTGAACTGGTTCAGCAAGAATGATGACAGCCACACTTGCTACGTTTTGCACAGGCCTATAGGATATAGCCTACCTTTTAGGAGGATGACTTGCAGGCAGAGACAAATAAATGGGTAATCAATACTTATTGAAAATGAAAAGGGTAATCAATACTTATTGAAAATGAAATGGGTAATCAATACTTATTGAAAATGAAAAGGGTAATCAATACTTATTGAAAATGAAAAGGGTAATCAATACTTATTGAACATGAAAAGGGTAATCAATACTTATTGAACATGGAAACGGTAATCAATACTTATTGAAAATGAAAAGGGTAATCAATACGTATTGAAAATGAAAAGGGTAATCAATACTTATTGAAAAGGAAAAGGGTAATCAATACTTATTGAAAATGAAAAGGGTAATCAATACTTATTGAAAATGAAAAGGGTAATCAATACTTATTGAAAATGAAAAGGGTAATCAATAATTATTGAAAAGGAAAAGGGTAATCAATACTTATTGAAAATGAAAAGGGTAATCAATACTTATTGAAAATGAAAAGGGTAATCAATACTTATTGAAAATGAAAAGGGTAATCAATAATTATTGAAAATGAAAAGGCGCAACGCTCGCTCACCAAAGCAGCCTAACCCATGGTCACCATAGTAACCTAACCCATGGTCACCATAGTAACCTAACCCACGGTCACCATAGTAACCTAACCCATGGTCACCATAGTAACCTAACCCATGGTCACCATAGTAACCTAACCTATGGTCCCCATAGTAACCTAACCCATGGTCACCATAGTAACCTAACCTATGGTCCCCATAGTAACCTAACCTATGGTCCCCATAGTAACCTAACCTATGGTCCCCATAGTAACCTAACCTATGGTCCCCATAGTAACCTAACCCATGGTCACCATAGTAACCTAACCTATGGTCCCCATAGTAACCTAACCCATGGTCACCATAGTAGCTTAACCCGTGGTCCCCATAGTAGCTTAACCTATGGTCCCCATAGTAGCCTTACCCACGGTCACCAAAGCAGCCTAACCCATGGTCACCATAGTAACCTAACCTATGGTCACCATGGAAACCTAACCTATGGTCCCCATAGTAGCCTTACCCACGGTCACCATAGTAACCTAACATATAGTCACCATAGTAACCTAACCTATGGTCCCCATAGTAGCCTTACCCACGGTCACCATAGTAGCCTGACCCGTGTTCACCATAGTAACCTAACCTATGGTCACCATAGTAACCTAACCTATGGTCACCATAGTAGCCTTACCCACGGTCACCATAGTAACCTAACCTATGGTCACCATAGTAGCTTAACCCGTGGTCCCCATAGTAGCCTTACCCACGGTCACCATAGTAACCTAACCTATGGTCACCATAGTAGCTTAACCCGTGGTCCCCATAGTAGCCTTACCCACGGTCAACATAGTAGCCTAACCCGTGTTCACCATAGTAGCCTAACCTATGGTCACCATAGTAGCCTAACCCGTGTTCACCATAGTAACCTAACATATGGTCACCATAGTAACCCAACATATGGTCACCATAGTAACCTAACACATGTGAGCATTGTACCTTTTCCTTTTCAATGATGACTACATTTTTTGATTGCACTTCGACTCACGTTGGTTGCGCACCCTCCACTTCTTACCATTACCAATATTAATTTACAGACATTGTCGTAAACTACAATCTAATCACATTTAAGTAAATTTCATATTCAAGTTAACTGCCACGTGATTTTCCGCCCATGTAGGCAGCCTTGAACCGCTCAACTAGGAGAGGGAGTTGAAGCAGTGAATTCCCGAGAGTGTGAATAACGCGAAAAATACGTTATTGTAATACAATAGGTGGGCTGATACATACAAAGAAGAAAGAGAACCGTTTCCAAATAATCTGTGGGACAACAACAATATCGGTCTGACGTCCCGCTCCCACCCGCAGCATGAAAAATGCCGACCACGCTGCAATGATTCCTGAGTGAATGCAGAGTGCAGTCAGTACACAACACTGTGCTCATCTTAGCAGGATCAAACGGTGACAGGCGTACCAGCAGGGTCAGACAGACAGGGAAGACCGGTTTTACAGAGCTCCGGTGAATTTTGCAGTATATTAATAACAATATTAGTGAATAATACAAGGCTCCATCTTGATTTGATGGGTCGACCTACAGTCAGTGGTGGGAAAAGAACCCCATTGTCATACTTGAGTAAAAGTAAAGATACCTTAATAGAAAATGACTTAAGTAAAAGTGAAATTCACCAAGTAAAATACTACTTGAGTTAAAAATCTAAAAGTATTTGGTTTAAAATTTACTTAAGTATCAAAAGTAAATGTAATTGCTAAACTATACTTTTACTTTTTAGGGATGGGGGCAGCATTTTCACTTTGGATGAATAGCGTGCCCAAATTGAACTGCCTCCTACTCTGTCCCAGATGCTAATATATGCATATTATTATTACTATTGGATAGAAAACACTCTGAAGTTTCTAAAACTGTTTGAACTATGTCTGTGAGTATAACAGAACTCATATGGCAGGCAAACTTCCAAACAGGAAGAGGAAATTCTGAGGCTGGTCGATATTCTACTCATCGCCTATTCACATCCCAGTAAGATATGGATCTGTTTGCACTTCCTACGCCTTCCACTGGATGTCAACAGTCTGTAGAACGTTGAATGAAGTTTATGCTGTGTTGTGGGGCCGGATGAGAGGGGAATGAGTCAGTGGTCTGGCAGATTGCCAGTTCCTGGTCACACGCTTTCCTCATGATATCGCCTTGCGTTCCATAACTTCTACAGACATGAAGGAATGCTCCGGTTGGAACGTTATTGGATATATATGATAACAACATCCTGAAGATTGATTCTCTACTTACCTGTGACCTGTGACCTGTGATATAACTTTTTGAAGTTTTCGTCCGACGTTATGCAGGACTTGCACGAGCGTTTGGATATGTGTACTAAACGCGCTAGCAAAAGTTGCTACTTGGACATAAATAATTGACATTATCGAACAAAACAACAATTTATTGTGGAACTAGGATTCCTGCGAGTGCATTCTGTTGAAGATCATCAAAGGTAAGGGAATATTTATGATGTAATTTTGTATTTCTGTTGACTCCAACATTGCGGAGAAATGTTATTTATATCTGAGCGCCGTCTCAGATTATTGCATGGTGTGCTTTTTCCGTAAAGTTTTTTTTAAATCTGACACAGCGGTTGCATTAAGAACAAGTGTATCTTTAATTATATGTAAAACATGTATATTTCATCAAAGTTTATGATGAGTATTTCTGTTATTTGATGTGGCTCTCTGCAATTTCTCCGGATATTTTGGAGGCATTTCTGAACATGGCGCCAATGTAAACTAAGATTTTTGGATATAAATATGCACATTAACGAACAAAACATACATGTATTGTGTACCATGATGTCCTATGAGTGTCATCTGATGAAGATCATCAAAGGTTAGTGATTAATTTTATCTCTATTTCTGCTTTTTGTAACTGCTATCTTTGGCTGGGAAAATGGCTGTGTGTTTTTTGGACTTGGTGGTGATCTAACGTAATCATATGTTGTGTTTTCGCTGTAAAGCATTTTTTAAATCGGACACGATGGGTAGATTAACAAGATGTTTATCTTTCATTTGCTGTATTGGACTTGTTAATGTGTGAAAGTTACATATTTCAAAAAAAATATTTTTGAATTTCCCGCGCTGCCTTTTCAGCGGAATGTTGTGGGGGGGTTCCGCTAGCGAAACGCGTGTCTAGAATTAAGTATCAAAAATATAAAATAAAAAATTCCTTAAATTAAGCAAACCAGACGACATGATTTTCTTGTTTTTTTAATTTACGGATAGCCAGGGGCACACTTCAACACTCAGACATCATTTACAAACTAAGCATTTGTGTTTAGTGAGTCCGCCAAATCAGAGGCATTATAGGGATGACCATGGATGTTCTCTTGATAAGTGTGTGAATTAGACAATTTTCCGGTCCTGCTAAGCATTCAAAATGTAACTAGTACTTTTGGATGTCAAGGAAAATGTAAGGAGTAAAAAGTATATTATTTTCTTTAGGAATGTAGTGAAATAAAAGTAAAAGTTGTCAACAGTATAAGTAGTAAAGTAAAGTACAGATACCATAAAAACGACTTAAGTAGTACTTTAAAGTATTTTTACTTAAGTACTTTCCACCATTGCCTACAGTAGCTTCAGGACAGCAGCTTTAGCTTAAAGCTACAGTCTGGGATCTGAGAGTAAAGGTCATTTCACTGACTGAACCATTGACTATATTATTGGATTGTAACGTTCGTCGTATGGAGGAAGAGAGGAGGACCAAGGCGCAGCGTGAAAAGTATCCATTTTAATAGAATACGTTAAACAAACAAACAAACAAAATAACGTTTAACGAGAATAACCCGAAACGAAACAGTTCTGTCTGGTGCAGACACACAAAGACTGAAAATAACCACCCACAAAATCCAACAGAAAACAGGCTACCTAAATATGGTTCCCAATCAGAGACAATGACTAACACCTGCCTCTGATTGAGAACCATATTAGGCCAAACACAGAAATAGAAAAACATAGATAAACAAACATAGACTGCCCACCCCAACTCACGCCCTGACCATACTAAATAAAGACAAAACAAAGGAAATAAAGGTCAGAACGTGACATGGATAATATAATGTATAAATGTACACCGAGATAATTATTTGTCATGCCTCATTTTAGGAGGATCAGATGGTGACAGCGGTCTCAGCAGGGTAAGGCAGCCAGGGAAGACCAGTCTGTGACGGAGGTGAGGTGAATCCTCCACAGATACAACACTTTATTCTCTCTGTGCAGCAAACACTGGATAAGCCACATGTTATTTTAAGATAGTCTGTCAAACCTCCAAAGTGGATTTCCAAACCGTATCAAGGGTTGATAGAGGTTTTTCCCAAATGACACAAAACATGCAAAACAAAAATGTGAGGAAGACCTGGGAGAAGCTATTGATGATGATGAATGGATACAGATGTGATTGAATGCCCAGTCATGTTCATATAATCTCAGACATAAATTACTACAGTTTAAGACCATCCATAGAACGTCCTATATGCCAGTGAAACTGAATATCATGCCCTCAGAAATGTAATTCCTCCGCCGGAGATGTAAAACACAAAAGGGGACATATTTGCATATGGTCTTGTGAAGACTGGCTGAATTCTGACAAAGAGTATGTTCTTTTATCTCAGCAGGACTACAGATTCTCCCTTCTCCCTGTTTTTGTTTGCTTGAACATTGTTGATACTGGAGACTGTTATCAGTAGAAACTGTGTAACCTAGCATTTATAGCAGCTAAGAAAGGCATTGTCATTCATTGGAAGGTTGGTTATCCTCCCACAATATCAAGTTTTGTTTATGGCTATACTGGGAAACTTTCATAAGGTCTGGATAACTTATATGGAAATCAGTACAACTAAAGGAGTCCTACTCTATTCCATGTCCCAAATAGCACTCTTTTCCCTTTATAGTGCACTACTTCCCATATGGTTCTGGTCACAAGTAGTGTACTATATAGGGAATAGGGTGCTCATTTTAATCACAGATAAGGATCGCAACCTTGACAAAGCCACAAGAGTTTCTTGATTTGCTTACATTTCATTCAGAGAGCTCTGACACTGCTGCGCTCCAAGAGAACACACACAGTAATTCAATCATCTTTGTCATCCTGTAAATAATGAAAGACATTCTAAATGGAAGGTTTTCTGATTGACAGGTTCAATGGGCACAGACACGCTATGACGCTAGCATCATCTTTCTCATTCTCTCTCTGTCTCTCTCTCTGTTTCTCTCTCTGTTTCTCTCTCTGTTTCTCTCTCTGTTTCTCTCTCTCTGTTTCTCCTGCTCTCCCTCCCTCTCTCCCTCCCTCCTTCTCTCTCTCCCTCCCTCTCTCTCTCTCTCTCTCTCTCTCTCTCTCTCTCTCTCTCTCTCTCTCTCTCTCTCTCTCTCTCTCCCTCCCTCTCTCTCTCTCTCTCTCTCTCTCTCTCTCTCTCCCTCTCTCTCTCTGTTTCTCCTGCTCTCCCTCCCTCTCTCCCTCTCTCCTTCTCTCTCTCTCCCTCCCTCTCTCTCTCTCTCTTTCTCTCTCTCTCTCTCTCCCTCCCTCTCTCTCTCTCTCTCTCTCTCTCTCTCCCTCTCTCTCTCTGTTTCTCCTGCTCTCCCTCCCTCTCTCCCTCTCTCTCTCTCTCTCTCCCTCTCTCTCTCTCACCTCCTTCTCCCCACTCTCTGTCTCTGTCAGTTCCAAGAAGTTAAATAAAAATATTACAAACAATGAATTCATAGAAATGTGTTTCCATCCCAAATAGATTTCTTTAATCTAAAACACTGCTGGAATGTTTTAGAATATATATGATGATTCCATTTCCTACCGGTCTCCTGAGCCCATATCAGTGCATTTGCATTCAGCCAGCTTCTAATTCATCAAACACATTGGCTGAGTGTTTAAGCAGTTGAACATGTAGCTCTCTAAAAAGAGGGGATATTGCAGAGAGAAGAACACACTCTGTATGGATAGGGCACCATTTACGGTAAAAACTACAGAAGATGAAAACGAAGATGAAATAAACACTAAAGATACATAAAGTTCGGGAAAAGAAGGCACATTTGGGTTTTTTTTCTTGCGTAAATAGTTTTGTTGTATACCATTGTGAATTTTGACAGAGCACAAAGCAGCTGGATGATAATCGACACACATACATACACACACACATACATACACAAACACACACACACACACACACACACACACACACACACACACACACACACACACACACACACACACACACACACAGACAGACACACACACACACACACACACACACACACACACACAGACAGACAGACACACATACACACACACATACACACACACACACACACACATACATACACACACACATACACACAGACAGACACACAATAACTGGAATGTTCAGATTCTGTTCAGATTCTCCTAAACCGGCAGCCATGAATTATAGAAAACAGAATAACTGTGTTGTGACAATTCATATCAGAGACGACAAAACAAGTATTCAAGAAACGATCAGCTAGAATACAGAGAAGAATAGAATCCAAAGAATTAATAACACCAAGGACTCTGCCTAAATGAGTCACCGACGAGGAGCATCTAGTTAGGATAACTATGCCAAGTCACCGACGAGGTGCATCTAGTTAGGATAACTATGCCAAGTCACCGACGAGGAGCATCTAGTTAGGATAACTATGCCAAGTCACCGACGAGGAGCATCTAGTTAGGATAACTATGCCAAGTTACCGCCCGAGGAGCATCTAGTTAGGATAACTATGCCAAGTCACCGACGAGGAGCATCTAGTTAGGATAACTATGTCAAGTCACCGACGAGGAGCATCTAGTTAGGATAACTATGCCAAGTCACCGACGAGGAGCATCTAGTTAGGATAACTATGTCAAGTCACCGACGAGGAGCATCTAGTTAGGATAACTATGCCAAGTCACCGACGAGGAGCATCTAGTTAGGATAACTATGCCAAGTCACCGACGAGGTGCATCTAGTTAGGATAACTATGCCAAGTCACCGACGAGGAGCATCTAGTTAGGATAACTATGCCAAGTCACCGACGAGGAGCATCTAGTTAGGATAACTATGCCAAGTCACCGACGAGGAGCATCTAGTTAGGATAACTATGCCAAGTCACCGACGAGGAGCATCTAGTTAGGATAACTATGTCAAGTCACCGACGAGGTGCATCTAGTTAGGATAACTATGCCAAGTCACCGACGAGGAGCATCTAGTTAGGATAACTATGCCAAGTCACCGACGAGGAGCATCTAGTTAGGATAACTATGTCAAGTCACCGACGAGGAGCATCTAGTTAGGATAACTATGCCAAGTCACCGACGAGGAGTATCTAGTTAGGATAACTATGCCAAGTCACCGACGAGGTGCATCTAGTTAGGATAACTATGCCAAGTCACCGACGAGGAGCATCTAGTTAGGATAACTATGCCAAGTCACCGACGAGGAGCATCTAGTTAGGATAACTATGTCAAGTCACCGACGAGGAGCATCTAGTTAGGATAACTATGCCAAGTCACCGACGAGGAGCATCTAGTTAGGATAACTATGTCAAGTCACCGACGAGGAGCATCTAGTTAGGATAACTATGCCAAGTCACCGACGAGGAGCATCTAGTTAGGATAACTATGCCAAGTCACCGACGAGGAGCATCTAGTTAGGATAACTATGTCAAGTCACCGACGAGGAGCATCTAGTTAGGATAACTATGCCAAGTCACGGACGAGGAGCATCTAGTTAGGATAACTATGCCAAGTCACCGACGAGGAGCATCTAGTTAGGATTACTATGTCAAGTCACCGACGAGGAGCATCTAGTTAGGATAACTATGTCAAGTCACCGACGAGGAGCATCTAGTTAGGATAACTATGCCAAGTCACCGACGAGGAGCATCTAGTTAGGATAACTATGTCAAGTCACCGACGAGGAGTATCTAGTTAGGATAACTATGTCAAGTCACCGACGAGGAGCATCTAGTTAGGATAACTATGTCAAGTCACCGACGAGGAGCATCTAGTTAGGATAACTATGTCAAGTCACCGACGAGGAGCATCTAGTTAGGATAACTATGTCAAGTCACCGACGAGGAGCATCTAGTTAGGATAACTATGCCAAGTCACCGACGAGGAGCATCTAGTTAGGATAACTATGCCAAGTCACCGACGAGGAGCATCTAGTTAGGATAACTATGCCAAGTCACCGACCGAGGGAGGGCCCATTCTTTCTTCCAGGACACAGAGGAAGTGTGGTCAATCCGTCACCCAACTGCATCCTAAATCTCACCTTAATCCCTATGTAGTGCACTGCTATTGGCATCAAAAGTAGTGCACTATACAGGGAATAGGGCCCTGGTCTAAAGTAGTGCACTATACAGGGAATAGGGCTCTGGTCTATAGTAGTGTACTATATATGGAATAGGGCCCTGGTCTAAAGTAGTGTACTATATAGGGAATAGGCTCTGGTCTAAAGTAGTGTACTATATATGGAATAGGGCCCTGGTCTAAAGTAGTGTACTATATAGGGAATAGTGCTCTGGTCTAAAGTAGTGTACTATATAGGGAATAGGGCTCTGGTCTAAAGTAGTGTACTATATAGGGAATAGGGCCCTGGTCTAAAGTAGTGTACTATATAGGGAATAGGGCCCTGGTCTAAAGTAGTGCACTATACAGGGAATAGGGCTCTGGTCTAAAGTAGTGTACTATATAGGGAATAGGGCCCTGGTCTAAAGTAGTGGACTATACAGGGAATAGGGCTCTGGTCTAAAGTAGTGTACTATATAGGGAATAGGGCTCTGGTCTAAAGTAGTGTGCTATATAGGGAATAGGGCCTTGGTCTAAAGTAGTGTGCTATATAGGGCCTTGGTCTAAAGTAGTGTGCTATATAGGGAATAGGGCCCTGGTCAACAGTAGTGCACTATACAGGGAATAGGATGCCAATAGGTCCTTGGTCTAAAGTAGTGTGCTATATAGGGAATAGGGCCTTGGTCTAAAGTAGTGTGCTATATAGGGAATAGGGCCTTGGTCTAAAGTAGTTTACTATATAGGGAATAGGGCCCTGGTCTAAAGTAGTGCACTATACAGGGAATAGGGCTCTGGTCTAAAGTAGTGTACTATATAGGGAATAGGGCCCTGGTCTAAAGTAGTGGACTATACAGGGAATAGGGCTCTGGTCTAAAGTAGTGTACTATATAAGGAATAGGGCTCTTGTCTAAAGTAGTGCACTATACAGGGAATAGGGCTCTGGTCTAAAGTAGTGTACTATATATGGAATAGGGCCCTGGTCTAAAGTAGTGTACTTGATAGGGAATAGGGCTCTGGTCTATAGTAGTGTACTATATATGGAATAGGGCCCTGGTCTAAAGTAGTGTACTATATAGGGAATAGGGCCCTGGTCTAAAGTAGTGCACTATACAGGGAATAGGGCCCTGGTCTAAAGTAGTGTACTATATAGGGAATAGGGCTATGGTCTAAAGTAGTGTACTATATATGGAATAGGGCCCTGGTCTAAAGTAGTGTACTATATAGGGAATAGTGCTCTGGTCTAAAGTAGAGTACTATATAGGGAATAGGTCTCTGGTCTAAAGTAGTGTACTATATAGGGAATAGGGCCCTGGTCTAAAGTAGTGTACTATATAGGGAATAGGGCCCTGGTCTAAAGTAGTGCACTATACAGGGAATAGGGCTCTGGTCTAAAGTAGTGTACTATATAGGGAATAGGGCTCTGGTCTAAAGTAGTGTACTATATATGGAATAGGGCCCTGGTCTAAAGTAGTGTACTATATAGGGAATAGGGCCCTGGTCTAAAGTAGTGCACTATACAGGGAATAGGGCTCTGGTCTAAAGTAGTGTACTATATAGGGAATAGGGCCCTGGTCTAAAGTAGTGGACTATACAGGGAATAGGGCTCTGGTCTAAAGTAGTGTACTATATAAGGAATAGGGCTCTGGTCTAAAGTAGTGCACTATACAGGGAATAGGGCTCTGGTCTAAAGTAGTGTACTATATATGGAATAGGGCCCTGGTCTAAAGTAGTGTACTTGATAGGGAATAGGGCTCTGGTCTATAGTAGTGTACTATATAGGGAATAGGGCTCTGGTCTAAAGTAGTGCACTATACAGGGAATAGGGCTCTGGTCTAAAGTAGTGCACTATATGGAATAGGGCTCTGGTCTAAAGTAGTGCACTATATGGAATAGGGTGCCATTTGGGACACGTCCTTACTGTCTGTCTGTATCAGCTGACTAGTATGTCAATCCACGACTCATTATGAAATGAGAATTTATGCACCATAGTTGTTAGCTCCGTCTTCTCCTTTCTTCTGTCTAAAATAATGTGCTATGGGAACGTACGAGTTCATAGTAAGGTGATTGTCTTGACTGATCTTTCAGACTTTGGGCGATTTGACATCAGCGGGATCGTAAAATATTGTTGGTATCTCAGATGCAGCAGAAATGTATAGATTTAAAAAGGTTCTATAAAGAAAAATGTCATCTCGACTTTCAAAAAGCAATTGTTTGTGATACAAATGTAAAAAGCATGTCAAACATCCTCCCAGTGAAGTTCCTATGTAAGAATTGCCAGAACATTCTGAGATACCAAATATATTTTGGGCTCCGCTGGGGTTGAATCATCCTGGTCTTTCTCAGGGTCTGCAGTAAGCAGTAAGCAGTATGCAGTATACAGTAAGCAGTACACAGTATACAGTATGCAATATGCAGTATACAGTAAGCAGTATACAGTATACAGTATGCAGTATGCAGTATAGAGTAAGCAGTATGCAGTATGCAGTATACAGTAAGCAGTATGCAGTATACAGTATACAGTATAGAGTAAGCAGCATGCAGTATGCAGTATACAGTATGCAGTATGCAGTATACAGTAAGCAGTATACAGTATGCAGTATACAGTAAGCAGTATGCAGTATACAGTAAGCAGTATACAGTATACAGTATGCAATATGCAATATGCAGTAGGCAGTATACAGTATGCAATATGCAGTATACAGTAAGCAGTATACAGTATACAGTATAGAGTAAGCAGTATGCAGTATACAGTATAGAGTAAGCAGCATGCAGTATGCAGTATACAGTATGCAGTATGCAGTATACAGTATACAGTATAGAGTAAGCAGCATGCAGTATGCAGTATACAGTATAGAGTAAGCAGCATGCAGTATACAGTATACAGTATAGAGTAAGCAGCATGCAGTATGCAGTATACAGTAAGCAGTATACAGTATGCAGTATGCAGTATGCAGTATACAGTATGCAGTATGCAGTATACAGTATGCAGTATACAGCATGCAGTATACAGTATGCAGTATACAGTATACAGTATGCAGTATGCAGTATACAGTAGGCAGTATACAGTATACAGTATGCAGTATGCAGTATACAGTAGGCAGTATACAGTATGCAGTATACAGTAGGCAGTATACAGTATGCAGTATACAGTAGGCAGTATACAGTATGCAGTATGCAGTATACAGTAGGCAGTATACAGTATGCAGTATGCAGTATACAGTATGCGGTATACAGTATGCAGTATACAGTAGGCAGTATACAGTATGCAGTATGCAGTAGGCAGTATGCAGTATACAGTAGGTAGTATACAGTATGCATTATGCAGTATACAGTATGCAGTATACAGTATAGAGTAAGCAGTATGCAGTATACAGTATAGAGTAAGCAGCATGCAGTATACAGTATACAGTATAGAGTAAGCAGTATACAGTATGCAGTATGCAGTATACAGTATGCAGTATACAGTAGGCAGTATACAGTAGGCAGTATACAGTAGGCAGTATGCAGTAGGCAGTATACAGTATGCAGTATACAGTAGGCAGTATACAGTATGGAGTATACAGTATACAGTAGGCAGTATACAGTAGGCAGTATACAGTAGGCAGTATACAGTAGGCAGTATACAGTATGCAGTATACAGTAGGCAGTATACAGTATGCAGTATGCAGTACACAGTAGGCAGTATACAGTATGCAGTATGCAGTAGGCAGTATACAGTAGGCAGTATACAGTATGCAGTACACAGTAGGCAGTATACAGTATGCAGTATACAGTATGCAGTATGCAGTATGCAGTATACAGTAGGCAGTATACAGTATGCAGTATGCAGTAGGCAGTATACAGTAGGCAGTATACAGTATGCAGTACACAGTAGGCAGTATACAGTATGCAGTATGCAGTAAGCAGTACACAGTAGGCAGTATACAGTATGCAGTACACAGTAGGCAGTATACAGTATGCAGTATGCAGTAAGCAGTATACAGTATGCAGTATGATGCCTGTTGATATTTCCTTCTTCTGTTTCTCAGACAATAGACAACATAAATATCTCATCTCTCTGGTAAATGTCTCCCGATAAATTCTCACAACAGTTAAATATTCTATTCACTGCAGCTTACTGTATTTCAAAACACTTCCTACCATTTTATAACAATAGTAATGGTTCCCCTCCACCCTACTTTGACTTCTTCACCACAAAATGGCATCCTGCTCTATGTCTCCCTGGCGGCAGTCCTTTGTTGTAGTGATGTCACGTTGTGTAGAGCGGGTTGGAGCCGGGTTAGAGGCCTTCAATGATGTTGAATGTTTTATGACTGTGTGCTTTGTGTTGCAGTCAGACTCTGCCCCCCCCCTTTGTCGCGCTGAGAGACTGGGACACGGAATCACCTATTCCACAACTCACGCACACATCCTTAACCACTTGGAATGAATGTTTAAAAATGTTTAACCTGACTTGTTTCTGTTTTAACCCTGTAACGGAATTAGTCAACGTTTCACGGTAAAGTCTACACCTGTAGTATTCGGCATTAAGTGACAAATACAATTTTGTATTTGAAAATACAACGCATCAAAAATAGAGATCGATGAGATATTTTTGGTTTCATCTCTGGACAACAGTAGAAGAGTTGAGTACAGCACATACAGTACCAGTCAAAAGTTGGACACACCTTCTCATTCAAGGGTTTTTCTTTATTTTTACTATTTTCTACATTGTAGAATAATAGTGAAGATATCAAAACTATGAAATAACTCATATGGAATCGTGTAGTAAACAAAAAAAAGTGTTAAACAAATCTAAATATATTTGAGATTTGAGATTCTTCAAAGTAGCCACCCTTTGCCTTGACGACAGCTTTGAACACTCTTGGCATTCTCTCAACCAGCTTCATGAGAAAGGCTTTTCCAACAGTCTTGAAGGAGTTGCCACGTATGCTGAGCACTTGTTGGCTGTTTTTCCTTCACTCTGCGGTCCAACTCGTCCCAAACCGTCTCAATTGGGTTGAGGTCGGGTGATTGTGGAGGCCAGGTCATCTGATGCAGCACCATCACTCTCCTTCTTGGTCAAATAGCCCTTACACAGCCTGGAGGTAATTGTCCCTATAGTCCCACTAAGCGCAAACAAGATGGGATGGTGTATCGCTGCTGAATGCTGTGGTAGCCATGCTGGTTAAGTGTACCTTGAATTATATATAAATCCCAGACAGTGTCACCAGCAAAGCACCCCCACACCATCACACCTCCTCCTCCATGCTTCACAGTGGGAACCCCACATGCAGAGATCGTACGTTCACCTACTCTGCATCTCACAAAGACACGGTGGTTGGAACCAAATATCTCACATTTGGACTCATCAGACCAAAGGACAGATTTCCACCGGTCTAATGTCCATTCCTCGTGTTTCTTGGCCCAAGCAAGTCTCTTATTATTATTGGTGTCCTTTAGTAGTGGTTTCTTTGCAGCAATTCAACCATGAAGACCTGATTCACGCAGTCTCCTCTGAACAGTTGATGTTGAGACGTGTCTGTTACTTGAACTCTGAAGCATTTATTTGGGCTGCAATTTCTGAGGCTGGTAACTCTAATGAACTTATCCTCTGCAGCAGAGGTAACTCTGGGTCTTCCTTTCCTGTGGCGGTCCTCATGAGACCCAGTTTTATCATAGCGCTTGATGGTTTTTGTGACTGCACTTAAATTTTCCAGATTCACTGACCTTCATGTCTTAAAGTAATGATGGACTTCTGTATCTTCTGTATACCACCCCTACCTTGTCACAACACAACTGATTGGCTTAAACACATTAAGAAGGAAAGAAATTGCACAAATTAACAAGGCACACCTGTTAATTTAAAAGCATTCCAGGTGACTACCTCACGAAGCTGGTTGAGAGAATGCCAAGAGTGTGCAAAGTTGTAATCAAGGCAAAGGGTGGCTACTTTCAAGAATCTCAAATATAAAATACATTTTGATTTGTTTAACACTTTTCTGGTTACTACATGATTCCATATGTGTTATTTCATAGTTTTGATGTCTTCACTATAATTATTCTACAATTGTCACGCCCTGACCTTAGTTCCTTTGTTATGTCTCTATTTTGGTTTGGTCAGGGCGTGAGTTGAGGTGGGCATTCTATGTTTTTGTTCTATATTTTATATTTCTATGTGTTTGGCCGGGTATGGTTCTCAATCAGAGGCAGCTGTCTATCGTTGTCTCTGATTGAGAACCATACTTAGGTATCCTTTTCCCACCTGTGTTTTGTGGGTAGTTGTTTTCTGTTGTGTGTCTGCACCAGCCTGAACCGTTTCGGTCGTTCCCTTTGTTATTTTTGTTATTTCAGTGTTCATTAAATAAATATGGACACGTACCATGCTGCACCTTAGTCCTCTCCTTCCAACATCCGTTACAACAATGTAGAAAATAGTAAAAATAATGAAACCCTTGAATGAGTAGGTGTGTCCAACCTTTCGACTGGTACTCTATATAAGAGTATGCTGTACTCTACCATCATAGTATTTATTGGGCTTGTGGAGCTCATTGGTGACATAGATTGTATCATCTTTTTTAAATCATTGACATAACTGATTAGGGGAATGTAATAATTGTAACCAGTGGCAATAGTCAATCGTAATCAACTCTAGTTTCCCATAGAGAGTTCCTCAAAGCAACATACAGTAGCTCCACACGGTGTGCAGTCGTAAATCAATCAATCTATCAAATTATATTTTACAAAGTCCTTTTTAACATCAGCAGTTGTCAGAAAGTGCTTTACATTTAATAAGTAGTGGTATTATGCAGTTAACTTCTCAAGGAGATATAGTGTAGCTTGGTGTAGGAACAGACTGGACAGACAGTATCTGATATACTGTAGCTTGGTGTAGGAACAGACTGGTACAGACAGTATCTGATATAGTGTAGCTTGGTGTAGGAACAGACTGGTACAGACAGTATCTGATATACTGTAGCTTGGTGTAGGAACAGACTGGTACAGACAGTATCTGATATAGTGTAGCTTGGTGTAGGAACAGACTGGTATAGACAGTATCTGATATAGTGTAGCTTGGTGTAGGAACAGACTGGTACAGACAGTATCTGATATAGTGTAGCTTGGTGTAGGAACAGACTGGTATAGACAGTATCTGATATACTGTAGCTTGGTGTAGGAACAGACTGGTACAGACAGTATCTGATATAGTGTAGCTTGGTGTAGGAACAGACTGGTATAGACAGTATCTGATATACTGTAGCTTGGTGTAGGAACAGACTGGTACAGACAGTATCTGATATACTGTAGCTTGGTGTAGGAACAGACTGGTACAGACAGTATCTGATATACTGTAGCTTGGTGTAGGAACAGACTGGTACAGACAGTATCTGATATACTGTAGCTTGGTGTAGGAACAGACTGGTACAGACAGTATCTGATATACTGTAGCTTGGTGTAGGAACAGACTGGTATAGACAGTATCTGATATAGTGTAGCTTGGTGTAGGAACAGACTGGTACAGACAGTATCTGATATAGTGTAGCTTGGTGTAGGAACAGACTGGTACAGACAGTATCTGATATACTGTAGCTTGGTGTAGGAACAGACTGGTACAGACAGTATCTGATATACTGTAGCTTGGTGTAGGAACAGACTGGTACAGACAGTATCTGATATAGTGTAGCTTGGTGTAGGAACAGACTGGTACAGACAGTATCTGATATAGTGTAGCTTGGTGTAGGAACAGACTGGTATAGACAGTATCTGATATAGTGTAGCTTGGTGTAGGAACAGACTGGTACAGACAGTATCTGATATACTGTAGCTTGGTGTAGGAACAGACTGGTACAGACAGTATCTGATATACTGTATCCCTAACCCTAACCCCTAACCCTAACCCCTAACCCCTAACCCTAACCCCTAACCCTAACCCCCTCACAGGATGAGAAGTGTCACGTAACACCATAAAGGATACACATATTTGTGTGTGTGTGTGTGTGTGTGTGTGTGTGTGTGTGTGTGTGTGTGTGTGTGTGTGTGTGTGTGTGTGTGTGTGTGTGTATCTTCATTAGATACAGTAAAAAAGCATTTTGATACAGACAGAAATTCTTTACATACAGTAGAATAGTCTTTAGATACAGTAGAATAGTCTTTAGATACAGTAGAATAGTCTTTAGATACAGTAGAATAGTCTTTAGATACAGTAAATTAGTCTTTAGATACAGTAGAATAGTCTTTAGATACAGTAGAATAGTCTTTAGATACAGTAGAATAGTCTTTAGATACAGTAGAATAGTCTTTAGATACAGTAGAATAGTCTTTAGATACAGTAGAATAGTCTTTATATACAGTAGAATAGTCTTTTGATACAGTAGAATAGTCTTTAGATACAGTAGAATAGTCTTTAGATACAGTAGAATAGTCTTTTGATACAGTAGAATAGTCTTTAGATACAGTAGAATAGTCTTTAGATACAGTAAATTAGTCTTTAGATACAGTAGAATAGTCTTTAGATACAGTAGAATAGTCTTTAGATACAGTAGAATAGTCTTTAGATACAGTAGAATAGTCTTTATATACAGTAAAAGCTTCTTTAGATACAGTAATATAGTCTTTAGATACAGTAAAAGCTTCGACAAAAAGGGTTGTAATTTCATGTTATTACATGTCCATTTCATATAATTGACTGGACACTGTGTCTTTCTGTCCACTACGACAATAAAGTAATGGAAACGTAATTACAAACAGAAACAGAAAGAGGAAATGGTTTGAGATGACCATCTGTGAACCACCTGTATCTATGCTATGTTTCTCAGCCTTCCATTTCCGAGAGGAGAGAGAGGGCAAGAGAGGAGAGGAAAGGAGAGAGGGAGAACAACAAAGG